>NC_092162.1:68446848-68589348 GCF_045791955.1 Oncorhynchus clarkii lewisi
TGTAGACTTTACCGTGAAATGCTTACCAACAAGCACTTAACCAACAGGTGTAGACTTTACCCTGAAATGCTTACCAACAAGCCCTTAACCAACAGGTGTAGACTTTACCCTGAAATGCTTACCAACAAGCCCTTAACCAACAGGTGTAGACTTTACCGTGAAATGCTTACCAACAAGCCCTTAACCAACAGGTGTAGACTTTACCGTGAAATGCTTACCAACAAGCACTTAACCAACAGGTGTAGACTTTACCGTGAAATGCTTACCAACAAGCACTTAACCAACAGGTGTAGACTTTACCGTGAAATGCTTACCAACAAGCCCTTAACCAACAGGTGTAGACTTTACCGTGAAATGCTTACCAACAAGCACTTAACCAACAGGTGTAGACTTTACCGTGAAATGCTTACCAACAAGCACTTAACCAACAGGTGTAGACTTTACCGTGAAATGCTTACCAACAAGCACTTAACCAACAGGTGTAGACTTTACCCTGAAATGCTTACCAACAAGCCTTTAACCAACAGGTGTAGACTTTACCCTGAAATGCTTACCAACAAGCCTTTAACCAACAGTGCAGTTCAAGAAGAGTTCAAATATTTACCAAGTAGACTGAAATAAAAAGTAACATAATAAGAATAACGAGGCTATATACAGGCGGCACCGGTACCGAGTCAGTGTGCAGGGGTACAGGCTAGTTGAGGTAATCTGTACCTCAAGGGTGGGGGCGAAGTGACTATGCATTATTATTAATAACAATAATAACAATAATAACAATAATAATACAAATAATAATAACAATAATAACAATAATAATACAAATAATAATAACAATAATAACAATAATAATAACAATAATAACAATAATAACAATACTAATACAAATACTAATACCAATAATACCAATAAGAACAATAATAACAATAATAATAACAATAATAACAATAATCATACAAATAATAATAACAATAATAACAAAAATAATAATACCAATAATAACAATAATAATAACAATAATAATACAAATAATAATAACAATAATCATACAAATAATAATAACAATAATAACAATAATAACAACAATAATAACAATAATAATAACAATAATAACAATAATAATAACAATAATAACAATACTAACACAAATACTAATACCAATAATACCAATAAGAACAATAATAACAATAATAATAACAATAATAACAATACTAATACAAATACTAATACCAATAATACCAATAAGAACAATAATAACAATAATAATAACAATAATAACAATAATCATACAAATAATAATAACAATAATAACAATAATAATAACAATAATAACAATAATAACAACAATAATAACAATAATAATAACAATAATAATACAAATAATAATAATAATAATAACAATAATAACAACAATAATAATAACAATAATAATAACAATAATAACAATACTAATACAAATACTAATACCAATAATACCAATAAGAACAATAATAACAATAATAACAACAATAATAATAACAATAATAACAACAACAATAACAATAACAATAATATTAATAACATAATAATAATAATAACAATAATAATAATAACATAATAATAATAATAACATAATAATAATAATAATAATAATAATAATAATAATGACAATAATAATAATGACATAATAATAATAACAATAACAATAACAACACTAACATAATAATAATAATAATAAATGCCATTAAGCAGAAGATTTTATCCAAAGCAACTTACAGTCAAGTCAAGCATGCATACATTTCTCACACTACAGAAGTAACCCTGTTGCACCATGTCTTTCAGTCCCCTCTTCCACCTTTATGACCCCTCTCCTCCCACACAGCTAAATCACATGGTCAAGTCCAAGGTCACCCTGGATCCTATTAACCACACTGTCACCTGGCTATGCTTTAGTCACATGACCTAAGAATGTACACACACTCACACAGACATGTGCGCAACAACAAACATGCATACACTCACTAACACAGTTCCCACGGCTTCCTCTCTGTTGATAGTTGCACTGTGCTTTTCTGTGATAGACTTGAGAGGGTAAATGAGTTATTAGGAGAATACAGGTCTGAATGGTGTGTGTGTGTGTGTGTGTGTGTGTGTGTGTGTGTGTGTGTGTGTGTGTGTGTGTGTGTGTGTGTGTGTGTGTGTGTGTGTGTGTGTGTGTGTGTGTGTGAGAGAGAGAGAGAGAGAGAGAGAGAGAGAGAGAGAGAGAGAGAGAGAGAGAGAGAGAGAGTGTGTGTGAGCCATTGTGTGTGTGTGTGTGTGTGTGTGTGTGTGTGTGTGTGTGTGTGTGTGTGTGTGTGTGTGTGTGTGTGTGTGTATAGATGTGGTTAAGAGGAGCTGACAGCTCATCACACAGCAGGATGGGTGCATGGGGGGTGACTCCTCCCACTGACCAGCCCCAGGGAGTCCTGGTCTATTGTGTAGCTGCACCACAAGGCACATTCCTGGCCGGCATCACACGCCGTACACTACACTACACACCATGACCCCCGCCCCGCCGGTCTTAGGCATTACAGGCCTAGCATCCAATAACTAACGCCTTCTACATCACACAACTACACCGGGACCAGCCCCCCCGTCAAACCTCAACAACAAGACTAGTTTCTGCTGTGCCGTTACATTTGAATCGTTTCAGGACTAATAACGCACCACCGTCAACACACAACAGAGCGCCACATGGGACCTCTTCATCAGCACAAAAACTGTGTAGCAGTAACCAACACTTCCATCAATCCCTACTTAAAACCACCCCACCATCTAATCTCCTGAAACTAACAACAATCTAACATGATAACCTCCTGAAACTAACCACCATCTAACATGATAACCTCCTGAAACTAACCTCCATCTAACATGATAACCTCCTGAAACTAACCACCATCTAACATGATAACCTCCTGAAACTAACCACCATCTAACATGATAACCTCCTGAAACTAACCTCCATCTAACATGATAACCTCCTGAAACAAACCACCATCTAACATGATAACCTCCTGAAACAAACCACCATCTAACATGATAACCTCCTGAAACTAACCACCATCTAACATGATAACCTCCTGAAACTAACCACCATCTAACATGATAACCTCCTGAAACTAACCACCATCTAACATGATAACCTCCTGAAACTAACCACCATCTAACATGATAACCTCCTGAAACTAACCACCATCTAACATGATAACCTCCTGAAACTAACCACCATCTAACATGATAACCTCCTGAAACTAACCACCCCACCATCTAACATGATAACCTCCTGAAACTAACCACCATCTAACATGATAACCTTCTAAAACGAACCACCATCTAACACGATAACCTCCTGAAACTAACCACCCCACCATCTAACATGATAACCTCCTGAAACTAACCACCATCTAACATGATAACCTCCTGAAACTAACCACCATCTAACATGATAACCTTCTAAAACGAACCACCATCTAACACGATAACCTCCTGAAACTAACCACCCCACCATCTAACATGATAACCTCCTGAAACTAACCACCATCTAGCATGATAACCTCCTGAAACTAACCACCATTTAACATGATAACCTCCTGAAACTAACCACCATCTAACATGATAACCTCCTGAAACTAACCACCATCTAACATGATAACCTCCTGAAACTAACAACAATCTTACATGATAACCTCCTGAAACTAACCACCATCTAACATGATAACCTCCTGAAACTAACCACCATCTAACATGATAACCTCCTGAAACTAACCACCATTTAACATGATAACCTCCTGAAACTAACCACCATTTAACATGATAACCTCCTGAAACTAACCACCCCACCATCTAACATGATAACCTCCTGAAACTAACCACCATCTAACATGATAACCTCCTGAAACTAACCACCCCACCATCTAACATGATAACCTCCTGAAACTAACCTCCATCTAACATGATAACCTCCTAAAACTAACCACCATCTAACATGATAACCTCCTGAAACTAACCACCCCACCATCTAACATGATAACCTCCTGAAACTAACCACCATCTAACATGATAACCTCCTGAAACTAACCTCCATCTAACATGATAACCTCCTGAAACTAACCACCATCTAACATGATAACCTCCTGAAACTAACCACCCCACCATCTAACATGATAACCTCCTGAAACTAACCACCCCACCATCTAACATGATAACCTCCTGAAACTAACCACCATCTAACATGATAACCTCCTGAAACTAACCTCCATCTAACATGATAACCTCCTGAAACTAACCACCCCACCATCTAACATGATAACCTCCTGAAACTAACCACCATCTAACATGATAACCTCCTAAAACTAACCACCATCTAACATGATAACCTCCTGAAACTAACCACCCCACCATCTAACATGATAACCTCCTGAAACTAACCACCATCTAACATGATAACCTCCTGAAACTAACCTCCATCTAACATGATAACCTCCTGAAACTAACCACCAACTACGATAACCTCCTGAAACCCAGCAGATCATCTTTCTTCTCAGCATCCCCATACTCTCTCCATCTCTGCCGTGACTAGCTCCACCCCTTCATTCCATTTCCTTACAATGATATACAAGTTCCCATTCTAAAAACCTGCCCACACAGCAGCAGAGTATTTGCAGTAAAACCATACAGATTGTTTCCCGTCATTTATCAACTAATAGCTTCATACTGTGTGGCCTAGTGGCCTTTGAGATGTGTATTGTGTATGGGCTACACACGCTATATTCCTCTGATGCCTTTATGATGCTTCTTCTTTCTCATTGTAATGTTCCAAATGGTTGTGGCAGTTTCACCAACTCCAGAGTCCAGCTTTAATGTCCTTTCTTGGTCTTTGTTCTTTGTCTTTGTTTGCCCCCCCCCCCCCCCCATTCCCCTGATCCATCATGCTCTGTGCCTCTCCGCCCCGGTAGGGACCAGGGTATGGACACCAGATGCCCCCTGGACAGAACCTTCATGTTCAAGCACTCCAAGCACCAAAATGGCTCTGGGCTCTCAACCACTTAACCTTCTAAGTAGTCAGCTTAGTAGTCAACATAGTAGTCAACATAGTAGACAGTATAGTAGTCAGCATAGTAGTCAACATAGTAGTCAACATAGTAGTCAACATAGTAGACATTATAGTAGTCAACATAGTAGTCAACATAGTAGTCAACATAGTAGTCAACATGGTAGTCAGTATAGTAGTCAACATAGTAGTCAACATAGTAGTCAATATAGTAGACAGTACAGTAGTCAGTATAGTAGAGAGTATAGTAGTCAACATAGTAGTCAACATAGTAGTCAACATAGTAGACAGTATAGTAGTCAACATAGTAGACAATATAGTAGTCAGTATAGTAGTCAGTATAGTAGACAGTATAGTAGTCAACATAGTAGTCAACATAGTAGTCAACATAGTAGACAGTATAGTAGTCAACATAGTAGACAATATAGTAGTCAACATAGTAGTCAACATAGTAGTCAACATAGTAGACAGTATAGTAGTCAACATAGTAGACAATATAGTAGACAGTATAGTAGTCAACATAGTAGTCAACATAGTAGACAATATAGTAGTCAACATAGTAGACAGTATAGTAGTCAACATAGTAGACAATATAGTAGACAGTACAGTAGTCAGTATAGTAGACAGTATAGTAGTCAACATAGTAGTCAACATAGTAGACAATATAGTAGTCAACATAGTAGACAACATAGTAGTCAATATAGTAGACAGTATAGTAGTCAACATAGTAGTCAACATAGTAGACAGCATAGTAGTCAATATAGTAGACAGTATAGTAGTCAACATAGTAGTCAACATAGTAGACAACATAGTAGTCAATATAGTAGTCAGCATAGTAGTCAGTATAGTAGTCAACATAGTAGACAGCATAGTAGACAACATAGTAGTCAATATAGTAGTCAGCATAGTAGTCAATATAGTAGTCAACATAGTAGTCAATATAGTAGTCAGCATAGTAGTCAACATAGTAGTCAACATAGTAGTCAGTATAGTAGACAGTATAGTAGTCAACATAGTAGACAGCATAGTAGACAACATAGTAGTCAATATAGTAGTCAGCATAGTAGTCAATATAGTAGTCAACATAGTAGTCAATATAGTAGTCAACATAGTAGTCAACATAGTAGTCAACATAGTAGACAACATAGTAGTCAACATAGTAGACAGCATAGTAGACAGCATAGTAGTCAATATAGTAGACAGTATAGTAGTCAATATAGTAGACAGTATAGTAGTCAACATAGTAGTCAACATAGTAGTCAATATAGTAGTCAACATAGTAGACAGCATAGTAGTCAATATAGTAGTCAATATAGTAGACAGTATAGTAGTCAACATAGTAGTCAACATAGTAGTCAGTATAGTAGTCAACATAGTAGACAGTATAGTAGTCAATATAGTAGTCAATATAGTAGACAACATAGGAGTCAACATAGTAGTCAACATAGTAGTCAACATAGTAGTCAACATAGTAGTCAGTATAGTAGTCAACATAGTAGACAACATAGTAGTCAATATAGTAGACAACATAGGAGTCAACATAGTAGTCAACATAGTAGTCAACATAGTAGTCAATATAGTAGTCAACATAGTAGTCAACATAGTAGTCAATATAGTAGACAGTATAGTAGTCAACATAGTAGACAGTATAGTAGTCAATATAGTAGTCAATATAGTAGACAACATAGGAGTCAACATAGTAGTCAACATAGTAGTCAACATAGTAGTCAACATAGTAGTCAGTATAGTAGTCAACATAGTAGACAACATAGTAGTCAATATAGTAGACAACATAGGAGTCAACATAGTAGTCAACATAGTAGTCAACATAGTAGTCAATATAGTAGTCAACATAGTAGTCAACATAGTAGTCAATATAGTAGACAGTATAGTAGTCAACATAGTAGTCAACATAGTAGTCAACATAGTAGTCAACATAGTAGACAACATAGTAGTCAACATAGTAGTCAACATAGTAGACAGCATAGTAGTCAATATAGTAGACAGTATAGTAGTCAACATAGTAGTCAACATAGTAGTCAACATAGTAGACAGTATAGTAGTCAATATAGTAGACAGTATAGTAGTCAATATAGTAGTCAACATAGTAGACAGCATAGTAGTCAATATAGTAGTCAATATAGTAGACAGTATAGTAGTCAATATAGTAGACAGTATAGTAGTCAACATAGTAGTCAACATAGTAGTCAATATAGTAGTCAACATAGTAGACAGTATAGTAGTCAATATAGTAGACAACATAGGAGTCAACATAGTAGTCAACATAGTCAACATAGTAGTCAACATAGTAGTCAGTATAGTAGTCAACATAGTAGACAACATAGTAGTCAATATAGTAGACAACATAGGAGTCAACATAGTAGTCAACATAGTAGTCAACATAGTAGTCAATATAGTAGTCAACATAGTAGTCAACATAGTAGTCAATATAGTAGACAGTATAGTAGTCAACATAGTAGTCAACATAGTAGACAATATAGTAGTCAACATAGTAGTCAACATAGTAGTCAATATAGTAGACAGTATAGTAGTCAACATAGTAGTCAGTATAGTAGTCAATATAGTAGACAGTATAGTAGTCAACATAGTAGTCAACATAGTAGTCAATATAGTAGACAGTATAGTAGTCAACATAGTAGTCAACTTAGTAGTCAGTTTAGTCGTCAAAATAGTCATAGAAAAGCAGAGTGAGACACCGTACTAAATGCTTTACGTCCCAGAGAATGGACATGGTAACCATTTCCGAAATGGTACTGTATAATCACTGGGAACGTCTAGAGGTAATAAGCCCATGGATAATGATTTCATCATGTGGTAGCATAGCCTACCCAGGGGCACAGTAAACTACAGTCCATGCTGACAATTGTCAGTGTTGAGTGTTTCCAGTGCAGACAAAAAAAATCGAAACTACTGAGATTGCAAACGTGCATGGTGAGTCTAGTGTAAAACAGGTCATCATAGATGTGCCCAAAAAAAACCTGAGAGAGAATTACATGGATGGCAGCATGTCATTTAACAAGACTCTGAGTAAACACTTTCACATTGCAACTCTCTAATCTAAACCTAGAACAGAAATGATCTTCCACTTTCCAACTGTCCACCTGAGATGAATGCGATTCCACATTCCCTTCCTGCGGGGTCAGAGGTCATCTTGTACACTGCTTGTGTCTCCTGTGTGTGGAGTGATTTTAACCCTCTCACTGCCCCACCTCCACCCCAGAGTACAGTCATGAGAGTTGCTACCCCCCGGTGAAATGTGGGGCGCTAGGCAACACGAGGCCTGAGAGCAGAGAGAGCAGAGGGCCTGAGGCTATAGAACCTGTTCAACTAAACCACTGAGATAAATATAGAATATAGAAACTGAGTTCAGCGTCCTGAGCCTCGCTCGCCAAGGGAGAGGAGGAGGGGTTGGAAAAACACTGATTACACAAATATTGTGACGGATACATAAATACACAAACGAACCCTCATATTTCTTGCTCGTAATATCAGTGTCACTTTGTGTGAATATTTAGTCATTGGTATTTATTCACCTTTTCAAATTGTAACTTCCTTTTGCATCATCAGAGAATATTATGAAAGTTCACGCCAGTATGGCATGTCTGACTAGATGGAAAGTACAAGAGGGAGTGTCACAGTGGGAGTTTTCAGAGGACATTAGACAGATAGAGAGTGTAACAGTGAGTGAATGAAAGATAGACAGACAGAGACACAGAGAGGAGGAACAAGTAGAAACACAGGTGAGGCAGGTGGGGTATTTTTGTTTTTTAAATGTAACCTTTATTTAAGAATAAATTATTATTTACAATGACGGCCTACCCCGGCCAAACCTGGACGATGCTGGGCCAATTGTGTGCCACCCTATGGGACTCCCAATCACGGCCAGATGTGATACAGCCTGGAATCGAACCGGGAACTGTAGTGACCCCTCTTGTGTGTGTGTGTGTGTGTGTGACTCCAAAATGGAGATTGGCAAGTCATGCTTTACTAACCACATTGACATTGTTTGGCCCTTGTCTCAGGATGGTAAGTTGGTGGTTGAAGATATCCCTCTAGTGGTGTGGGGGCTGTGCTTTGGCAAAGTGGGTGGGGTTATATCCTTCCCGTTTGGCCCTGTCCTGGGGTGTCCTCGGATGGGGCCACAGTGTCTCCTGACCCCTCCTGTCTCAGCCTCCAGTATTTATGCTGCAGTAGTTTATGTGTCGGGGGGCTAGGGTCAGTTTGTTATATCTGGAGTACTTCTCCTGTCCTATTCTGTGTCCTGTGTGAATTTAAGTATGCTCTCTATAATTCTCTCTTTCTCTCTTTCTCTCGGAGGACCTGAGCCTTAGGACCATGCCTCAGGACTACCTGACATGATGACTCCTTGCTGTCCCCAGTCCACCTGGCCATGCTGCTGCTCCAGTTTCAACTGTTCTGCCTTATTATTATTGGACCATGCTGGTCATTTATGAACATTTGAACATCTTGGCCATGTTCTGTTATAATCTCCACCCGGCACAGCCAGAAGAGGACTGGCCACCCCACATAGCCTGGTTCCTCTCTAGGTTTCTTCCTAGGTTTTGGCCTTTCTAGGGAGTTTCTCCTAGCCACCGTGCTTCTTCGCCTGCATTGCTTGCTGTTTGGGGTTTTAGGCTGGGTTTCTGTACAGCACTTTGAGATATCAGCTGATGTACGAAGGGCTATATAAATACATTTGATTTGATTTGATTTGACTACATTGACCAGGAGTGACAGGGGAGAAAGGGGAGACAATCCTACAGGCAGGTCCAAATAGGAGAGTAGAAAGGGGAGGTGTTCCATGGAATAGCAGAGCTTCTCACATAGCCAACTGTAGAGAGAAAGTATGGTGACCAACAACAATGACCCATGCAGTGACCAACTACAATGCCTAACAGCAGTGACTAAACAGCAGTGACCAGCAACAATGACCCATGCAGTGACCAACGAGTACTGAAAGTGTCTCACACACACACACACACACACACACACACACACACACACACACACACACACACACACACACACACACACACACTCACACAGAAGACGACTCTGTGCCAAACCCTCACCTTCCCGGCAGTTAAAGTCAGTGGGCCTGGCCAGGCAGCGGGTCGGGATGTGGCCAAACAACACTGTGCTCTGCCTGGGCTAAAGATAGCCCCTGTGGTTGTGGGGGCTCATCTGACAGTTACAGAGGAACATCTCCATGTGGGCTCTCTCTCTCAGTTCACTTTTCACTGCTCAATGGTAATCTCCCAAGTGATCTTTGTCCATTTTTGTCTTGACTCTTGTTAATCCAACATAGACATATTTATTTTCACACTAAACAGTAATTAAACGTTTTCAATAACAATAACTCTCATTGACAAATCTGAGGTAACCAAAGAGATTTGGGGTAATACTCACTGCCTCGGATTACTCTCTGTGTTGTATGTACTACTGTGTGTGTCTATGTGTACATCCTGCAACAGTGAGGATAAGAGGGAGGTCACCTGGGCTGTTGGGGTTAATCTGAGTCCATGCTGCTTCCTTCAAACTGAGAACGTGTCTCAGACCACAGAGACTCGCTGAGGTGGTCATGTGCTTTTCTCTAACACACACACGTACAGAGAACACACACCAACTCTATTTTATCACGGAAGGCATAAGTCAAAGAGGTGCCGTACTGTAAACTTACAGTGTATGAATAGTAGTTTGGTCTTGAGACAGCTTTTCTGGCTTTTCTGGCTTTTCTGGCTTCTCTGGCTTTTCTGGCTTCTCTGGCTTTTCTGGCTTTTCTGGCTTCTCTGGCTTTTCTGGCTTTTCTGGCTTTTCTGGCTTCTCTGGCTTTTCTGGCTTTTCTGGCTTCTCTGGCTTTTCTGGCTTCTCTGGCTTTTCTGGCTTCTCTGGCTTTTCTGGCTTTTCTGGCTTCTCTGGCTTCTCTGGCTTCTCTGGCTTCTCTGGCTTTTAGATGTTTTTTCATTTGGAGCTGCATTTTATTCCCACCCACCCAGCCAGACAGACACCCACCCACCCACCCAGCCAGACAGACACCCAGCCAGCCAGCCAGCCAGCCAGACACCCAGCCAGCCAGCCAGCCAGCCAGCCAGCCAGATACCCAGCCAGACAGACACCCAGCCACTCACCCAGCCAGACAGACACCCAGCCAGCCAGCCAGCCAGATACCCAGCCAGCCAGATACCCAGCCAGACAGACACCCAGCCACTCACCCAGCCAGACAGACACCCAGCCAGCCAGCCAGCCAGATACCCAGCCAGACAGACACCCAGCCACTCACCCAGCCAGACAGACACCCAGCCAGACAGACACCCAGCCACTCACCCAGCCAGCCAACCAGCCAGCCAGCCAGCCAGCCAGATACCCAGCCAGACAGACACCCAGCCACTCACCCAGCCAGCCAGACAGACACCCAGCCAGCCAGCCAGCCAGATACCCAGCCAGACAGACACCCAGCCACTCACCCAGCCAGACAGACACCCAGCCAGACAGACACCCAGCCATCCAGCCACTCAGCCAGCGACCCAGCCAGCCAGCCACTCAGCCAGCCCGCCACTCAGCCAGCCAGCGACCCAGCCAGCCACTCAGCCGGGCCAGCTACCCAGCCAGCTACCCAGCCAGCTACCCAGGGGCACTGTTGTGGTCACCTTCCTCTGTGTTCACGCTCTGATTAGCATTGGTTTATCATAGACCTATCCATCAGAGATGCAGTTGAAGTCGGAAGTTTACATACACTTAGGTTGGAGTCAATAAAACACATTTTTCAACCACTCCACAAATTTCTTTAGTTTTGGCAAGTCGGTTAGGACATCTACTTCGTGCATGACACAAGTTATTTTTCCAACAATTGTTTACAGACAGATTATTTCACTTATAACTCGCTGTATCACAATTCTAGTGGATCAGAAGTTTACATACACTATGCTGACTGCCTTTAATCAGCTTGGAAAATTCTAGAAATGATGTCATGGCTTTAGAAGCTTCTGATAAGCTAATTGACATCATTTGAGTCAATTTGAGGTGTACCTGTGGATGTATTTCAAGGCCTACCTTCAAACTCAGTGCCTCATTGCTTGACATCATGGGAAAATAAAAAGAAATCAGCCAAGACCTCAGAAATAAAATTATAGACCTCAACAAGTCTGGTTCATCCTTGGGAGCAATTTCCAAATGCCTGAAGGTACCACGTTAATCTGTACAAACAATAGTATGCAAGTATAAACACCATGGGACCACGCAGCCATCATACCGCTCATGAAGGAGACACGTTCTGTCTCCTAGAGATAAATGTTATTTTTTGCGAAAAGTGCAAATCAATCCCAGAACAACAGCAAAGGACCTTGTGAAGATGCTGGAGGAAACAGGTACAAAGGTATCTATATCCACAGTAAAACAAGTCCTATATCGACATAACCTGAAAGGCAGCTCAGCAAGGAAGAAGCCACTGCTCCAAAACCGCCATAAAAAAAGCCAGACTACAATGTGCAACTGCACATGGGGACAAAATATCGTACTTTTTGGAGAAATGTCCTCTGGTCTGATGAAACAAAACTGGAACTGTTTGGCCATAATGACCATCGTTATGTTTGGAGGAAAAAGGGGGAGGCTTGAAAGCCGAAGAACACCATCCCAACCGTGAAGCACAGGGGTGGCAGCATCATGTTGTGGGGGTGCTTTGCTGCAGGAGGGACTGGTGCACTTCACAAAATAGATGGCCTCATGAGTCAGGAAAAGTATGTAGATATATTGAAGCAACATCTCAAGACATCAGTCAGGAAGTTAAAGCTTGGTCGCAAATGGGTCTTCCAAATGGACAATGACCCCATGCATACTTCCAAAGTTGTGGCAAAATGGCTTAAGGACAACAAAGTCAAGGTATTGGAGTGGCCATCACAAAGCCCTGACCTCAATCCCATAGAAAATGTGTAGGCAGAACTGAAAAAGCATGTGCGAGCAAGGAGGCCTACAAACCTCCTGACCCACTGGGAATGTGATGAAAGAAATAAAGCTGAAATAAATAATTCTCTCTACTATTATTCTGACATTTCACATTCTTAAAATAAAGTGGTGATCCTAACTGACCTAAAACAGGACATTTTTACTAAGATTAAATGTCAGAAATTGTGAAAAACTGAGTTTAAATGTATTTGGCTATGGTGTATGTAAATTTCCGACTTCAACTGTATACACTAAAGACATCTAAAAACTATTCAGTCTTTTATTAAACCATACTGTCAATGTACTGTTTAGTCTACTGAGAACTCTCAATGTACTGTATTAAATAGGAACACAGGATAAACATAGACTGCACTTGTTATTGACTGGAGATGTAATACGCTGAAAACAGCTCCCTAGTTGAATGACAACAACATGGATACGTGTTAAAGAAGAGACGGAGATGGAGAAAGACAGAAAAAATAAACATTGCCACATTCAGAAACTACCTTGGAAAGGGTGTTGAGCCTTTCCATGGCACGCTTGTAAGCCTCTGATTGTCCAAAATGGTTCCAACAACTCTTCTACTGTTGTCCTTCTTCGTAGTTGTCCGTTATCCGGTGACTTGTCGTGTTGTCCTGAACAGAACTACAGAGTTGATTTTCCTTCCATTCGGTCTTGAAGACACTTCTTTGAATATAGGCTAGCCAGCCGTATCGATGGTTCCCCAGTGGGGTGATGAGAGTAGCGTAATACGATGGTTTGAGCAGAGTAACAGGATGGTCCTACTTAAATTCGCTTTCGAAGATACTTTACTTAGCACAGCTAATCATCCGTACCAGTGATTGTCTGGGAGGTGAGTTTATCATCTCCACCTCGTGTTGAGATTCAAAGTTCAAACCATTTTAAACATGTAGCTGCCGTTTCACGCTTTTTCTGGTTCAATGTGTTTTTTTCTTAACATCTCTAGGGTATGTGGCCAACATCCAGTGAGATTGCTAGCGCCAAATTCAAATAGAGAAATACTCTTTATAAAAATTCAGAAAAGATACAACTATTTTACATAGGTTTAAAGATTGACTTCTTGTGAATCCAACCACGGTGTCAGATTTCAAAAATGCTTTACGGCGAAAGCATACCTTACAATTATTTGAGAACATAGCCCAGCAGACAAATCATTACAAACAGTAACCAGCCAAGTAGAAGAGTTACACAAGTCAGAAATAGAGATAAAATGAATCCCTTACCTTTGATGGTCTTCATATGTTTGCACTCAGAAGACATTTATTCAATAAATGTTCCTTTTGTTCGATAAAGTCTCTCTTTATATCCGAAAACCTCCGTTTTGTTCACGCGTTTTCTTCAGTAATCCACAGGCTCAAACGCAGTCACAACAGGCAGACAAAAAAATCAAAATTGTATCCGTAGAAGTTCATAGAAACATGTCAAACGATGTTTATATTCAATCTTCAGGTTGTTTTTAGCCTAAATGATCTATAATATTTAAACCGGATAATAACCTTGTAAAAAAAAAAAGGTAAACAAGAAAGGCACTCTCTCTGGTCGCGCGCATGAAAAATCTCTGTGACACGGCAGGGTCCACTCATTCAGACTGCTCTTACTCCCTCATTTTTCAGAATACAAGCCTGAAACAATTTCTAAAGACTGTTGACATCTAGTGGAAGGCATAGGAACAGTAATTTGAGTCCTAAGTCAAATGATACTGTAATGGCATTGAATAGAAAACAACACATAAAAGTCCTACTTCCTGAATGGATTTTTCTCAGGTTTTCACCAGCCAAATCAGTTCTGTTATATTCACAGACATTATGTTAACAGTTTTGGAAACTTTTGAGTGTTTTCTATCCAAATATACTAATTATATGCATATTATATTTTCCGGGTCCGAGTAGAAGGCAGTTTAATTTGGGCATGCTTTTCATCCAAAACTCCAAATGCTGGCCCCTACCCTAGAGAAGTTAACCTATCATTTATATTTTTTGCTCGAAAGTGGTGATTCCAGCAAGTTGGCACCCTCCCTGACCTCACTCCGGGACAGTGATTACTCACTGTGTAAAGTTATGGAAAACAATTATCTCTCAAAATCACATCCCTCTCTTAACAAAAACACTTTCGTCATTTTCCATATTACATGCATAACCCACAGTATGGAAACTTCATCCATGTAGTGTGTATACATTCCAAGTTACAGTATTTCCATTATAACATTATAATGACATCACAAAATAACAAACATAATGATCGCCTCTGACCATTCCCCACATTCTATATTAGAAATATTGTTCCAGTATTTGGCTTTTGAAAGTGTTAAGAGCTTCAGAGGGAAAAGGTCTGTTGAGACAAAGCACAATCCTTTGGTAAAATTTGAGAGCACACGACTGGATCTTCTCCATTGATTTATAACAGGACGTGAGTTGTTAATCCCCACTAGATCTTTCCTTCCTCCACCACGTGTGAGAGGGGGTCTGATTGAAGTTTTGAATTGCAAACCTGATCTGACCTATTTGGATTCTCATGGAGAGTCATGACACTACTCAGAACTCTCAATGTACAGTATAGTCAACTGAGAACTCTCAATGTACAGTATAGTCTCCTGAGAACTCTCAATCTCAATGTACAGTATAGTCTACTGAGAACTCTCAATGTACTGTAGTCTACTGAGAACTCTCAATGTACAGTATAGTCTACTGAGAACTCTCAATGTACAGTATAGTCTACTGAGAACTCTCAATGTACAGTATAGTCTACTGAGAACTCTCAATGTACAGTATAGTCTACTGAGAACTCTCAATGTACTGTAGTCTACTGAGAACTCTCAATGTACTGTAAAGTCTACTGAGAACTCTCAATGTGCTGTAGTCTACTCAGAACTCACTGGACAGAGACATCTGGACGACACAAGGCGTCGTCTTAACGATGGCACGGGATGAAACAGGACTAATTAGAAAATTAACAGGCTCCACAAACAAATACGAATTACACAGGACTCCCCTCCCTCCCTCCCTCCCTCCCTCCCTGCCCCTTCTTCCTGCACTAACATTCATCTGTGGGGAACAATAGTCAAGGACGAGAGGGGGGGGGAGGGGGTGTCTTCCTCTGCTCAGTATCTCTCTACCAACCTCCAGCGCTTTCAGTCACACCCACAGGAAGGAGTTTGATAGGAGTAGAGTGTTGTTTTGGGGGGTGTATAGCTGCCTGTATCTCAATCTATTGGAACTATTGAAATGCTGAGATGGGAACAGTGTTTGTGTACGTGTGCATGTGTGTTCTTCCGTGCACGTGTGTTTGGGTGTGTGTGCATTCGCACGTGTGTGTGTGTGTGGCCGTGAGTCTGAGGAAACCCCCTTTGGCAGGGAGGCCTGGCCGTGACATAGTTATCCAGCCGAAGCAGTGGGCATACTGCCAGCGGGCGCCACGCCAGCGCCCCCCCCCCCCCCCCTCCGCCCCCGCCCTCTCTCTCTCTCTCTCTCTCTCTCTCAATCCCCTGTTCTCCCTTCTTTCCTCCTGGTGTGTTCCCTTAACACATGGAGTATGCTCAAATATTATGTACAAAACACAAATCCCCTCACAAATTCAGAGATTCCTCTCAGGTAGACCTACCGATTGGTGTTGTTCTAACTGACAGGCATCTCAGAACGGTAGACCTACACTAGGTCAAGAACAGATTATCTCTACATTTTTCATGGTTTAGAAATTGACAATTTGTATCAGTTTATAAAATGAGTGGTCAGTAAGGATTAATAATCTGTCCATATATTTTGTTCATGAATACTCGTACATTATCTATAAACTGCAAACCGTTTAAATGATTACTTTTTAAATTGACATTGTTCCATTGCTTGTCCAGGTACTAGATTGCTGCAGCTGTACATAGTCTATCGGTAAATAGCCCACCTAATTTTACCTACCTCATCCCCATACTGTTTTTATTTATTGACTTTTCTGCTCTTTTGCACACCAATACAATACTACCTGTACATGACCATCTGATCATTTATCACTCCAGTGTTAATCTGCAAAATTGTAATTATTCACCTACCTCCTCATGCCTTTTGCACACAATGTATATAGACTCTCTTTTTTTTCTACTGTGTTATTGACTTGTTAATTGTTTACTCCATGTGTAACTCTGTGTTGTCTGTTCACACTGCTATGCTTTATCTTGGCCAGGTCGCAGTTGTAAATGAGAACTTGTTCTCAACTAGCCTACCTGGTTAAATAAAGGTGAAAATAAAAAATTAAATAAAATAAATAGATTACCATTTACATTTCTAATTTTAAAGGATTCAAAGGATGAAAGGTACAAATCAACAAATGGTTTTGGTCGACATATACGATAGACTCTTTTTTAAGATGATAGGATGTACTTGGACAGAGGCATAAAGCCTCTGATCACAGACAATAATAAAGGCAGTGTTTATTCAGCCGCTTTCCTAAGACAATAGCAGTCTATCTTTTTCTGGCGGGTGTGCTGATTGGTCAATCCAAGCAACCCGATGAGGTTGTGATTTCTAATGATCATCTCCATTGTTCTGGGGCAGTGGAGGCTACTGAGGGGGAGGACGGCTCATTATAATGGCTGGAATGGAGCAAATGGAATGGCATCAAACACATGGAAACCATGGAAACCATGTGTTTGATGTATGCGATACCATTCCGCCTATTCCGCTCCAGCCATTACCACGACCCTGTCCTTCACAATTGAGGTGCCACCAACCTGTTCTGGGGAAATGTAACTCTCTTGAAGAGAAAAAGGTTGGTGACACTGGTCGTCCGAAGCTAGTTCATTAGGTTACTTACAAACTCTACATAAATGGTATTACCAACAAACACACACATTTCTTCATTTGAAACAATTAATTGTGAATGTGTGCAATGAATGATAAGGAAACTATCCCACAGAAAACAGGATTGTGTTTTTTTGTCTGAGAGCTAACATATCCACGACCACGGCAACAGGCCGCCGGGCGCAGGGACTTTCACACTTTCGTTTCCCCGCCACTTGCGCTCTCTCTTTTTCATACGGAGTCAGCAACAAACCATCTCTAAGTTTGGCAACGTCAGCTGGGCCTACAAAACAACAGGCATTGTTCACCAGGTTTTGTTTACAGAAATCAACAGGTTTCAATGGAGAGCTTTATCCTTACTCCTGTCAATCAAATTAAATTTTCCCTAATTTTTGTTAGCTGTTTGAAAATACACTCTCATGTCGGTTTCCTTCTGCTTTTTAAGGATGTGCAGAGGGGATTCTTGTATATACAGGACCTTGTAATGGGCACTGGGCAGCTTGCATTCTTAGAATTTCTTTAACCAGAGGCTGCAGGCTCAGCCAGAGATATGACAGAGAGGAGGTCCAGGGGGAGCAGGTAGCTAGCTACCTAGTGGTGTCTATGCAACACCAGGTGTCGCAGAAAGGCCAAGAATATCATTGACGACCTCAACCACCCGAGCCACGGCCTGTTCTCCCCACTTCCATCACTCAGACGTGGGCAGTACAGGAGCATCATGGCAAAAACTGGAAGACTGGCCAATAGCTTCTACCCAGACTATAGTTAGAACATGGCTCAGGTGGCTGAGATCCATGATGATTTCCTTGGCCTTCCTGCGACACCTGGTGTTGTAGGTGTCCTGGAGGACAGGCAGTGTTCACCCAATGGTGTGTTCGGCTGAGCGTACCCCCCTCTGTTTAGCCTTGCGGTTAGTGGCGGAGAAGTTGCCATACCAGGCTGTGATGCAGCCCGACAGTATGCCCTCGATGGTGCAGCCTGACAGTATGCCCTCGATGGTGCAGCCCAACAGCATGCCCTCGGTGGTAGTCCTATAGAACACTTTGAGTTGCTGTACCAGGCTGTGATGCAGCCCGACAATATACCCTTGACGGTGCAGCCCAACAGTATGCCCTTGGTGGTAGTCCTATAGAACACTTTGAGTTGCTGTACCAGGCTGTGATGCAGCCCGACAGTATACCCTCGACGGTGCAGCCCAACAGTATGCCCTCGGTGGTAGTCCTATAGAACACTTTGAGTTGCTGTACCAGGCTGTGATGCAGCCCGACAGTATGCCCTCGATGGTGCAGCCCGACAGTATGCCCTCGATGGTGCAGCCCGACAGTATGCCCTCGATGGTGCAGCCCAACAGTATGCCCTCGGTGGTAGTCCTATAGAACACTTTGAGTTGCTGTACCAGGCTGTGAAGCAGCCCGACAATATACCCTCGACGGTGCAGCCCAACAGTATGCCCT
The DNA here is from genome assembly GCF_045791955.1 of Oncorhynchus clarkii lewisi. Classification (NCBI taxonomy): domain Eukaryota; kingdom Metazoa; phylum Chordata; class Actinopteri; order Salmoniformes; family Salmonidae; genus Oncorhynchus; species Oncorhynchus clarkii. The sequence continues at coordinate 68,466,132 of NC_092162.1, forward strand.
CGGTGGTAGTCCTATAGAACACTTTGAGTTGCTGTACCAGGCTGTGATGCAGCCCGACAGTATACCCTCGATGGTGCAGCCCAACAGTATGCCCTCGGTGGTAGTCCTATAGAACACTTTGAGTTGCTGTACCAGGCTGTGATGCAGCCCGACAGTATAGCCTCGACGGTGCAGCCCAACAGTATGCCCTCGGTGGTAGTCCTAAATAACACTTTGAGTTGCTGTACCAGGCTGTGATGCAGCCCGACAGTATGCCCTCGATGGTGCAGCCTGACAGTATACCCTCGACGGTGCAGCCCAACAGTATGTCCTCGGTGGTAGTCCTATAGAACACTTTGAGTTGCTGTACCAGGCTGTGATGCAGCCCGACAGTATGCCCTCGATGGTGCAGCCCAACAGTATGCCCTTGATGGTAGTCCTATAGAACACTTTGAGGGCCCTCGGGACAGATCACATTTTTGTCAGCCTCCTGAACTAGAAAAGTCGCTGTCGTGCCTACTTCCACAACATCCACGGTGTCGGGGTGGTTTGACCATTTCAGCTCCTGTGAAGTTTTTGACTGTCTCCACGGCAGCCCCATTGATGAGGATGGGGGCATGCCCAGCCTGGTTCCTCCTGAAGTCCACAACCAGCTCCTTTGTTTTGCTGACATTGAAGGAGAGGTTGTTTACCTGGCACCACAACGTCAGAGTGCCTACATCTCTGTCGGCTGTCTCGTCGTTGTTGGTTATCAGGCCTACTACTGTCGTGTCGTCAGTGGCCACGCAGTCGTGGGTATACAGGAAGTACAAGAGGGGACTGAAGACGCACCCATGTGGGACCCCCATGTTGAGGATCAGTGTGGACGAGGTAACGTTGCCTACCTTCACCACCTGGGGACCGCCCGTCAGGAAGTCTAGGATCCAGTTGCAAAGGGAGGAGTTGAGTCCCAGGACCATGGGTTTTATGGTGAGCTTAGAGGACACTATAGTATTGAAGGCCGAGCTGTAGTCGATGAACGGTATCCTCACATTCCTTTAGTCCAGCTGGGTGAACGCAATGTGCAGTGCCATGGCGACTGCATCGTCCGTGAATCTGGTAAGCAAATGGGAGATGGTCAAGTGTATCGTCTTTGACTAGCCATTCGAAGCACTTCATGATGACAGACGTGAGTTCTACGGGTCGGTAGTCATTCAGTTCAGTTACATTCCCATTCTTGGGCACGGTGATTAATCAATAAATCAAATTTATTTATAAAGCCCTTCTTACATCAGCTGACGTCACAGAGTGCTGTACAGAAACCCAGTCTAAAACTCCAAACAGCAAGCAATGCAGGTGCAGAAGCACGGTGGCTAGGAAAAACTCCCTAGAAAGGCCGGAACCTAGGAAGAAATCTAGAGAGGAACCAGGCTATGAGGGGTGGCCAGTCCTCTTCTGGCTGTGCAGGGTGTCCAGTCCTCTTCTGGCTGTGCAGGGTGGAGATTATAACAACACATGTTATTGCAAGGCTGCCGGGCTGATAGTGATAGTGGACATCTTGAAACAGGTGAGAATAACGGCCTGAGCTAGAGAGAGATTGAAAATGTCAGAAAACAAAACAGTTAGCTGGTCTGCACATGCTCTGAGGGCGTGGCTTGGGATGCCATCTGAGCCGGCAGCCTTGCAAGGGTTAACACGCTTGAATGACTTACATAAGAGTCCTCCGGGGAGCCCATAAGCATGTAACCCTCATTGTCCTCGGGGGCTCTTCTCGACAGCTCAGTCGTTATGCTCAAAGCATAAGAAGAAGGTGTCCACGACGTGACTGGCTTTCTTTGTGTAATCCCTGATCATTAGAAGTCTCTGCCACATACGCCTCATGTCCGACCCTCTGAATATGTTCCTGCACTTCGTCCCTATACTTGTGTCTCACCATCTTGATGGATCTGCCTAGATCATATCTGTACTGTTCAATCATACTACTGTCCCGGGTCACCTTGCCGTGTTTATAAACAGCATCTCTCTCCTTCAGTTTCCCGAAAAGGTGCCATCAATCCACTGTTTTTGATTTGGGTAAGAGCGAGAGAGAGAGAAAGAGAGCACCACCATAGAAATGGAGTTCCTATTAAAGATCCTATTAAATTACTAGAGGGGCTATGTCATAAACCCTCAAAGTTCCAGAATAGGGTGAAAATGGCAGACATATTGGTCAGGGAGAAATTCAAACTAGTGTAATTGGAATTAATGGCAGTAGAGGAACAAGAAAAGGCATGTGATATATCAGAAATGATGCAATAAAAATAGCATACAAGGAGTTGTACTATGACTTTGGCAGTGCATGGCCCAACAAACCAACTCTCAGACCCTAGAAAGGAACATTAGAAAGGTCTATCTCTTGGCATCGGAGAAAAAACCTTGCATTTTTCAAGTACATTTCTTACAATCCTACACATTTTGCCATGAGGCTAAGAGAAAAGTTTTCATAGCTTAAATTACAGTGAATTTATGTTTAGAGTATTGAGTTGAAGAATTTATATTTGATGGAGTACTGTGGATATCAATATCACTATGAGTGTCACACCCTGACCAGTTTCACCTGTCCTTGTTATTGTCTCCACCCCTTCCAGGTGTTGCTTGTTTTCCCCAGTGTATTTATCCCTGTGTTTCCTGTCTCTCTGTGCCAGTGTATTTATCCCTGTGTTTCCTGTCTCTCTGAGCCAGTGTATTTATCCCTGTGTTTCCTGTCTCTCTGTGCCAGTGTATTTATCCCTGTGTTTCCTGTCTCTCTGAGCCAGTGTATTTATCCCTGTGTTTCCTGTCTCTCTGTGCCAGTGTATTTATCCATGTGTTTCCTGTCTCTCTGAGCCAGTGTATTTATCCCTGTGTTTCCTGTCTCTCTGTGCCAGTGTATTTATCCATGTGTTTCCTGTCTCTCTGAGCCAGTGTATTTATCCCTGTGTTTCCTGTCTCTCTGAGCCGGTTCGTCTTGCATGTCCAAGTCAACTAGTGTTTTCCCCGTGCTCCTGCCTTTTCATTTTCTATGCTCCTGCCTGACCATTCTGCCTGCCTTGACCTGGAGCCTGTCTGCCACTCTGTACCTCCTGGGTTCTGAACTGGTTTTGACCTTTTGCCTGTCCACAACCATTCTCTTGCCTACCCCTTTAGAGTCCAACCATCTGCTTCCCGTGTCTGCATCTGGGTCTCGCCTTGTGCCCTGATAATGAGCCTCCCAGGCCCAGGTTGCCCAGGGTTAAGAACATAAATTATAGATTAATAATATTATGTGGAACAAAAAAAATAAACGCAACGGTGTAAAGTGCTCTCCCATGAGCTGAAATAAAAGATCCCAGAAATGTTCCATACGTACAAAAAGCTTATTTCTCTCCATATTCTGTGCACAAATTTGTTTACATCCCTGTTAGATTTTTCTCTTTTGCCAAAGTAATCCATCCACCTGACAGGTGTGGCATATCAAGAAGCTGATCATTTCACAGGTGCACCTTGTGCTGGGGACAACAAAGGTCCACTCTAAAATGTACAGTTTTGTGACACAACACAATGCCACAGATGTCTCAAGTTTTGATGGAGTGTGCAATTGGCATGCTGACTGCAGGAATGTCCGCCAGAGCTGTTGCCAGATAATTGAATGTTAATTTCTCTACCATAAGCCGCCTCCAACGTTGTTTTACAGAATTTGGCAGTACGTCCAATAGGCCACGTGTAACCACACCCGCCCAGGACTTCCACATCTGGCTTCTTCATCAGCGGTATCGTCTGGAACCAGCCATTCGGACAGCTGTTGAAACTGCGGGTTTGTACAACCGAAGAATATTTGCACAAACTGTCAGAAACCGTCTCAGGTGGTGGTTGGTTTATGGTTTGGGTAGGCATAAGGTAAGGACAACAAACACAGTTGCATTTTATCGATGGCAATTTGAATACACAGAGATGCTGTGACAAGATCCTGAGGCCCATCCTGAGGCCATTCATCTGCCTCCATCACCTCATGTTTCAGCATGATAATACACAGCCCCATGTCGCAAGGATCTGTACACAATTCCTGGAAACTGAAAATGTCCCAGTTCTTCCATGGCCTGCATACTCACCAGACATGTCACCCTCTAAGCATGTTTGGAATGCTCTGGATCGACGTGTACAATAGCATCATCCAGTTCCCGCCAATATCCAGAAATGTCGCACAGCCATTGAAGAGGAGCGTGAGAACATTCCACAGGCCACAACCAACAGCCTGATCAACTCTGTGCGGAGGAGATGCGCTGCGCTGCGTGAGGCAATTGGTGGTCGCACCAGATACTGACTGGTTTTCTGATCCACGCCCCTGTCTTTTTCTTATTTTTAATGGTATCTGTGACCAACAGGTGCATATCTGTATTCCCAGTCATGTGAAATCCATAGGCTAGGGCCTAATGAATTTATTTCAATTGACTGATTTCCTTAAATTAACTCAAAGTCAGTAAAATATTATAAATAATTCATTTAACTCAGTAAAGTATTGTAAATGTAATGTTGCATTTATATTTTTAATCATTGTATTGCATTACACCCTCTAAACTTATTCCTCGGATACCTTGGCCAAAATTAGTTTAATCTGTTGTTTTTAGTAATATTAACAAAATTCAAAATAATATATTTTGTATATATATTTTTGTATATTTTGTATATATACTGATCAGTCACAGGAAACAGATGACCTGGAGCTGGCTCACTGGTCAGTCACAGGACACAGAGCTACACTCATTGGATAAGAGGTTGTAAACATGGAGAGATCAGTAGTGAGCTGCTCAGGATTGTAGACATATGGGAGAAGGAAGGGTGATAACTCGACTACAAAGAGCAGTAGCCATTCTTCCATAAGGAATACCAGAGGCAGGCTATCCCCCTGCATGATCAAGTGATGGCAAAGGGACTAACTCTAAAGGCGAATTTCTCTTCAGTGTGGATCTCCTGATCTGAGGATCGGCATGTGTGAGAGAGTTGGCAAGAGGGGGAAATGCAACAGGTGTAGGAAAGAAAAAGAGTGAGAGTGAGAGAATTAGGGCCGGGGGACCCCCAGATCAGGAGATTTTCATTAACACATTTGAACACTTTCCTCCTCCTATCTTCTCAGAGATAAACACACACTGTCATTACAATAACAGGCCTTCCACTGCACTACCTCCAGCACACTGCAAGTACAACTGTGTGTGTGTGTGTGTGTGTGTGTGTGTGTGTGTGTGTGTGTGTGTGTGTGTGTGTGTGTGTGTGTGTGTGTGTGTGTGTGTGTGTGTGTGTGTGTGTGTGTGTGTGTGTGAGAGTGTGTGTGTGTGTGTGTGTGTAAGGAGAGAATGCTTGGAACCCTGCACTGCTCAGGGAAAAGGAGGTTTAGGTTTCAGGTGAGGGGTAAAATAGTTAACCAGAGGTCCTGCTCAATGCCAAATGAGCTTCTGTGTACAGTACATCTCTTCGTCACTGGCCCCTAAACATAGATATATGGTTTTCAGTAATTACCATAAAATGTCACATAGTAAATGCCAGAAAAATATCATCATAAACACACAGTGTTTCTCCTATATGTATTTAGCCGTGGCGCACCACCGCTGCTAAATTGTGGCCGCCACTGCAATTATAATTTATAACAATCGCCAAAATAAAAACTAGACAATCAGGGAGAATAGAAAATCCCCATTGATTTTGTTATAATGTTTTAGTCACTCAAATAGCATAAGAACAAGGCATAAGCCATGGAAAAAAATGTGTATAATTGCAAGAAATCTGCTTTAAAACTGCAGATTTTCTATCAGCCCCATGGCATAATGTGTAGAATTGTAGGAAATTAGCTTTAAAACAACAACATTTTGTAACTTTGCCACCGCTGCTGAAAAAGATCCTAGGGGAAACACTGCACACATACAAATCATTGAAAAAGATCCTATCATTGATTATCCCCATTCCGTACTATTCATTACATTTAGGAACAGGTAACTTCACTTTCCAAATAACATGTCAAATACAAATGAAGCATTGATTTATTTGAAATCTTCATCTACCACAATGGTGAGCGTGCTAACATCTAGCTGAGGCTTTTATTTAACCTCTATTTAACTAGGCAAGTCAGTTAAGAACAAATTCTTATGTTCAATAACAGCCTTGTTCAGGGGGGCAGAAAGACAGATTTGTACCTTGTCAGCTCGGGGATTTGAACTTGCAACCTTCCGGTTACTAGTCCAACACTCTAACCACTAGGCTACCCTGCCGCCGGCTTATGGGAAACCAGCTGGTCACCTATCTCCTTAGCAAAAAAACTCAGAACAAACCGGCAAGTACTTCAGTACTTGGACAGGGGAGCTAAATAGAGGCCAACTAAATAAACATCTCTGGTCTCAGTATGGTGTTAAGATGAAGTCTATTTCGTCCATTTATCTTCAAGTATCTCCTGTATTTGTGAATATATCAACAAAAAATAAATAAATAAATAAACAGCTACAACAAATCTAATTCCATTGGTATGTAAACAGCTTACAGACCAAAACAGAATGGACAAAACCAGGCGTAACTAAGGGGATGCAGCCAGAAAACACACCTAAACCCCCCCCAATGTACACGGTAGGACATTCTACTATACACTCAGAAAAAAGGGTTCCAAAAGGGTTCTTCAGATGTCCCCGTAGGAGAACCCTATTTGTTTCCAGGTAGAACCCTCTTTTGGGTTCCATGTAGAATCCTCTGGGGAAAGGGTTCTACATGGAACCCAATGACGTTCTACCTGGAACCAAAATTGTTTCCTCAAAGGATTCTCCTACGGGGACAGCCGAAGAACCCTTTTAGGTTCTAGATAGCACCTTTATTTTGTTGCTAATAGTGTAGATAAAGACAAAACTGTATAATGTGAATTTAGGGTAATTTAGGGTAATTTAGGGTAATTTATGGTATTTTAGGGTATTTTAGGGTATTTTAGGGTCATTTAGGGTATTTTATGGTAATTTATGGTATTTTAGGGTATTTTAGGGTATTTTAGGGTATTTTAGGGTAATTTAGGGTATTTTAGGGTATTTTAGGGTATTTGTAGCTGGTGAGTTTTGCAGAACCTCTCTGGCGGTTGTATCTCTATGAGCTGAACATGTTTGGATAAGGATCTGTTCCCCCCCTGTCACTGTGGCGTCCAGCAGGCAGCTGAGGTAGTGAGCACAGAGATATGTGCAGAAAGTCACTCGCTGGCAAAATGAGGCCATTCAACCAACATGGCCAGTGTGAAGAGGACACACTGGCCCGTGATTGGTCAGCCCACACTGGGGAAGGGAGGGCACAGTACAGAGGGGGGAGGGGAGAGAGAGGCAGTCACGTGACCTAGTCCAGCAGAGAGTTGTATAATAGGCCCTCTCTCGGAGTAGAGAGGCAAAGGCTGGATGTGAACCAAAATCCCTCTACCACACACAGGCTGGGCATTGTTGCCTGTTCACCGGACTCCATCTCAGGGCACTTTATCATTCAATTAGGACAGCTTTCACACCAGACACCAGAGAAAAGGGACCTTCAATCAAACTGAAAACTTCACACTGACCCTGGAGGGGACACAGAAAAGGACTCACAGTTGTCACTCCACTTACATTTTTTATGTTGTTGTTGTCCAAGACTTTGAGGAGAGGGAGAGAGAAAGACATGTGAGAGGGAGAGAGCGAGAGAGAAAGAAATGTGAGAGGAAGAGAGCGAGAGATAAAGAAATGTGAGAGGGAGAAAAAGAGAGGGGAGGTATGTGCATCTGGGCGGTACAACATGCAGTCAACCACGTGTGTGTTCATGAAGTGTACTAATGTCAATGGGGTAGTATTGCAGTATTAAGATAAGAGAGAGGGAGGGAATCCGAAGTTGAGGAGAGAGGGGGAAGAGAAGCACTTGAAGAGGGAGAAGAGAAGGAAATAAGAATTGGGGAGAGAGGGGGAAGAGAAGGAAAGAAGAAAATGGTAAGGAGAAGGAGGAGGGATGGAAGAGGATGTACCAGCAGGACGACAAGATGGGATGAACAGAAAGAGGAGAGGAGGAAAGAGAGGACAGGAAGAGAGAGAGGACAGGTGGAGAGAGAGGACAGGAAGAGAGAGAGGACAGGTGGAGAGGAGAGGAGGAAAGAGAGGACAGGAAGAGAGGAGAGGACAGGTGGAGAGGAGAGGAGAGGAGGAGAGGAGGAGAGAGAGGACAGGAAGAGAGAGAGGACAGGTGGAGAGGAGAGGAGAGGAGGAGAGAGGACAGGAAGAGAGGAGAGGACAGGTGGAGAGGAGAGGAGAGAGAGGACAGGAAGAGAGAGAGGACAGGTGAAGAGAGAGGACAGGTGGAGAGGAGAGGAGGAGCAACACTGGTAGGAGAGAGAGGACAGGTAGAGAGGGAGCAACACTGGTAGGAGAGAGGATAGATGAGGAGAAGGAGCAACACTACTGGTAGGAGAGAGAGGATAGATGAGGAGAAGGAGCAACACTAGTAGGAGAGAGGACAGGTAAGGAGGAGGAGCAACACTGGTAGGAGAGAGGACAGGTGAGGAGGAGGAGCAACACTGGTAGGAGAGAGAGGACAGGTGAGGAGGAGGAGCAACACTGGTAGGAGAGAGGACAGGTGAGGAGGAGGAGCAACACTGGTAGGAGAGAGGATAGGTGAGGAGGAGGAGCAACACTGGTAGGAGAGAGGACAGGTGAGGAGGAGGAGCAACACTGGTAGGGGAGAGGACAGGTGAGGAGGAGGAGCAACACTGGTAGGAGAGAGGACAGGTGAGGAGGAGGAGCAACACTGGTAGGAGAGAGGACAGGTGAGGAGGAGGAGCAACACTGGTAGGGGAGAGGACAGGTGAGGAGGAGGAGCAACACTGGTAGGAGAGAGAGGACAGGTGAGGAGGAGGAGCAACACTGGTAGGAGAGAGGACAGGTGAGGAGGAGGACGAGCAACTATTTAATTGTTACTTTTACCCCTTTTTCTCCCCAATCTCATGGTATACAATTGGTAGTGACAATCTTGTCTCATCGCTGCAATTCCCGTACAGACTCGGGAGAGGCGAAGGTCGAGAGCCATGCGTCCTCCGAAACACAACCCAACCAAGCCACACTGCTTCTTGAAACAATGCCCACTTAACCCGGAAGCCAGCTGCACCAATCGTGGTGACCGTGTCAGCGCGCCCGGCCCGCCACAGGAGTCGCTAGTGCGCGATGGGACAAGGACATCCCTGCCGGCCAAACCCTCCCCTAAACCCTCCCCTAACCCGAACGACGCTGGGCCAATTATGTGCTCCGCCCCATGGGTCTCCCGGTCGCGGCCGGCTGCGACAGAGCCTGGACTTGAACCCAGAATCTTTAGTGGCACAGCTAGCACTGCGATAGAAGGAGCAACACTACTGGTTGGAGAGAGAGGATGAGAATGGTGGGATGAGATCAGAGGAAGTTGACAAAGGACAGATGAATAGAGAAGAGAAAGAGAAGGATGACAGCAGCCAATTAGGAAGCCTGGTCCAAAAGAGAGGTAGGCTGTCCGTGGCTTCACTGAACATGCAGCACTTCTCTTCTCTCTCTCAGGTATAGAACAACCGTTATAACTATGAACCACTCATTAAATGTAGGCTCATTCAGTAAGTGAATTTATAGCCGTTCAAAATGAAGACATGTTCTAGACCGACTTAGATCTAAAACTGAATGTACTCAAACGTGGGCTTGAATGAACAGAGCACATTCAGTTCACCTAAACACAGAGCAAAGCTGCGGAACCTGATGGATCTTCCATCCCCCATACACTCTGATGTCTCAATGAAGTTCTCTCCATATGTATCAATCCAACGTTCAGAAAATGTTCATAATCGCTCATCTTAATCCATCCTTTCCTTCGCCATTCCTCTTCCTCAAACTTTATGGCCAAATTTTGTGAGCTTTGAAAGTTACCAAATAATAAGGCATAATTTCACACGGTCTAAAAGTAATCTTCAAAACTCTTATGTTTTTCTAAATCTTTCTAATTAGGGAGAGACGTTTTCTGGTCTTTTGTCTGAGAAGGGAGTTGAACGTTTTCATTGGCATAATTTATTTTTTTTTGCATTTGGGATTGTTTAGCAGGGCGGGGTTGTAGAGGGGTTATTAAAAATCACTTGAGAGGAAGGGGGGGGGGGGTGAATGTGTCACCAGACCCGATGTCTGACAGTACTCTGCTCGGAGTGTGAAGCAGGAGTTACTCTCACTACTGCCGCTCCACTCGTTGGCTCCTCCCTTCAGGTTTCCTCTGATTCACTGACTCATAAGATAGCGTAACTGAACTGCAGCATATTTAACGTATTACAAGGCTACAAGACAAATAACTCCCTCCTTAGTCGGGCATTTGACTAACGTTTTATTATTTCAAAACCCCTTTAATCCAAACCTACATGTTCTCCTGCCACTTAACTAAACGTAGCATCTGTAGAAAGGAGAATGGAGAACACTAGGTTTTGCATAGTGAAGCTCAGGATCCAGTCTGTCTGAACTACCCTCCAGAGCGAGGGTCCTGGTTAGGGCACAATACAATTGAACCTGCTTTGTAGTTCTTACACACTAAATCTATTCCCCCCGCGGTCATATTAAATCGCCGAATCCCTTTGTGTGCTGTTAAAACATTATACAACTGCCAGGTAGGTTCACCTCACAGGTATCCGTTTTCAGAGTGTGAACGTGTCTGCAGGCAGTAGTTCGTAAACAAAGATATTGCGTAAACATTGGCGTGTGCAATTGAACCTGGCTCTTACCTCTGACTTGGTTATTGTCTGAGTGGTTGCCATGGAAATCACAGCAGTACTAAACAACAGAATCAATACATTTGACTTCAGGGCAAAAACGTTTCTGATAGATCCTCTGACATGTGTCTATTAGGGCTGTCCCCGACTAAAAAACATCTTGTTCGACCAAGAGTCGTCTGTTCTTTCGACCAATTGACTGGTCGACATTTTTGAATGTTTATTTGTCCATATATAGACACACCCTATGTGTTTTAATCAAATCAACGATACGTACGGAGCTTATCTGATACTTTAAATACACTGTGATTAAATAATTAAGACACACAAATGACTAAAGCGGGAGCTAGAGATCAAGATATCCTAATCAGAAGAAATAAACCTGTTCCCGAACAGCTGTTGGCTTTCGGGAGCGCAATGGCAGAATCTGCGAAGTTACTGGTAATAGGCTACACCAGGGTTCGGCAACCTTTTCCATTCGGAGTGCCAATTTATCTTACCATTTCTACCGATCTGCGTGCCGGTTATAATTTTCATTTGCACCTTTTTGTGGAACAGATTTATAATAAATTCTTCCTATCTCAAAATCATTGTCATGTGATTCAAAATTCTATCTAAATGAAAATTATACAAATCTAAAAGTAACTTCTATTGACATTATAAGAATAGCCTACATAAAGCCAACAAATAAAAACATTGCAGCCTGCAGGTAGAAAACATCCTGATAAAAATAAATAACTTTGGCTATGGCCTGTCTGCAAGGAACTTGAAACATTGTATCAACTACCAACTTGGTCCAGCACATGTTTGGGCTCCCGAGTGGCGCAGCGGTCTAAAGCACTGCATCTCAGCATTAGAGGCGTCACTACAGACACTCTGGTTTGAATCCAGGCTGTATCACAACCAGACGTGATTGGGAGTCCCATAGGGCGGCGTACAATTGGCCCAGCATCGTCCGGGTTTAGCCGGTGTAGGCCGTCATTGTAAATAAGAATTTGTTCTTAACTGACTTGCCTAGTTAAATAAAGGTTACCCTTGCAACATTGTATAAAATGTTTTGGACCCTCAGTTTCATGCCCCAGTGAGCTTCAGACAGACACAGCTATAGTCCATTTGCGCAAAGGATAAGAAGTATTCAGGTAGGCCTATTTTATGACTTTTCCAACGGAAAATACTATCAGGGCCCCACATGGGCACATTTATAAGCCTACATTTATAAACCTAAATTTATAAGCCTACATTTATAAGCCTACATTTATAAGCCTACATTTGTGTGCAGGCCATCTAGCGTTTGGAGCCCTCCAAACAAAGCCCAATGAATAAATTGACAACTCCGTAAATGAAATGAAATAAACCAAAACTTGTTTCTCACAAGTGTAGAATAGGTTGTACGCTCTGCAAACAATGTGTCCACTCCTACGATATGAACTGTAAAAGACTGGAATAATAACATATTGAATGCATTGAATACAAACATTGTAGATAAGGAATTATGGGAATTAACGCTAAATGTACAACTAGTAATACTGGTGTGCCATCCCCGCGACCTCCGCAATGGATTAGTCCACTGAGCCAGTCCTCTACAATGGATTAGTCCACTGAGCCAGTCCTCTACAATGGATTAGTCCACTGAGCCAGTCCTCTACAATGGATTAGTCCACTGAGCCAGTCCTCTACAATAGATTAGTCCACTGAGACAGGTCTCCGTAATGGATTAGTACACTGAGACAGGCCTCCGCAATGGATTAGTCCACTGAGACAGGCCTCCACAATGGATTAGTCCACAGAGACAGGCCTCCGCAATGGATTAGTCCACTGAGACAGGCCTCCACAATGGATTAGTCCACTGAGACAGGCCTCCACAATGGATTAGTCCACTGAGACAGGCCTCCACAATGGATTAGTCCACTGAGACAGGCCTGCGCAATAGATTAGTCCTCAGAGACAGGCCTCCATAATGGATTAGTCCACTGAGACAGGCCTCCGTAATGGATTAGTCCACTGAGACAGGCCTCCGTAATGGATTAGTCCACTGAGACAGACCTCCACAATGGAATAGTCCACTGAGACAGACTTCCACAATGGAATAGTCCACTGAGACAGACCTCCACAATGGATTAGTCCACTGAGACAGGCCTCCACAATAGAATAGTCCACTGAGACAGGCCTCCGTAATGGATTAGTCCACTGAGACAGGCCTCCGTAATGGAATAGTCCACTGAGACAGGCCTCCACAATAGAATAGTCCACTGAGACAGGCCTCCGCAATGGATTAGTCCACTGAGACAGGCCTCCGCAATGGATTAGTCCACTGAGACAGGCCTCCGTAATGGAATAGTCCACTGAGACAGGCCTCCGTAATGGATTAGTCCACTGAGACAGGCCTCCGCAATGGATTAGTCCACTGAGACAGGCCTCCACAATGGATTAGTCCACTGAGACAGGCCTCCACAACAGAATAGTCCACTGAGACAGGCATCAAGTCTGTCATAATTGTATTTATTTTTTTGCAACTGCTCGACTAAAACAAATATTGGTCAACCAACAGCCTATCGTCCAAACAATGAACCCAGTCGACTAAATGAGCTGAGTCCTAATGTCTATCTATATATACATACAGTACCAGTCAAAAGTTTGGACACACCTACTCATTACAGGGTTTTTTCTTTATTTTATTATTTTCTACATTGTAGAATAATAGTGAAGACATCAAAACTATGAAATAACACACATGGAATCAGGTAGTAACCAAAAAAGTGTTAAACAAATCAAAATATATTTTATATTTGAGATTCTTCAAAGTAGCCACCCTTTGCCTTGATGACAGCTTTGCACACTCTAGGCATTCTCTTAACCAGCTTGAATGCTGGAATGCATTTCATTTAACAGGTGTGCCTTGTTAAAAGTACATTTGTACAGTTTCTTTCCATCTTAATGTGTTTGAGCCAATCAGTTGTGTTGTGACAAGGTAGGGGTGGTATACAGAAGATAGACCTATTTGTTAAAAGATCAAGTCCATATTATGGCAAGAACAGCTCAAATAAACAAAGAGAAATGACAGTCCATCATTACCTTAAGACATGAAGGTCAGTCAATGTGGAAAATTTCAAGAACCTTTAACGTTACTTCAAGCGCAGTCACAAAAACCATCAAGAGCTGTGATGAAACTGGCTCTCATGAGGACCACCACAGGAAAGGAAGACCCAGAGTTACCTCTGCTGCAGAGGATACGTTAACTCAAATTAACTGCACCTCAGATTGCAGCCCAAATAAATGCTTCACAGAGTTCAAGTAACAGACACATCTCAACATCAACTGTTCAGAGGAGACTGTGTGAATCAGGCCTTCATGGTCGAATGCTGCAAAGAAATGACTACTAAAGCACACCAATAAAAAGAAGAGACTTGCTTGGGCCAAGAAACACAAGCAATGGACAATAGACTGGTGGAAATGTGTCCTTTGGTCTGATGAGTCCAAATTTAAGAGTTTTGGTTCCAACCACATCCTTGTGAGATGCAGAGTAGTTGAACGGATGGTTCCCACCATGAAGCATGGATGTGTGATGGTGCTTTGCTGGTGACACTGTCAAGCCACACTTAACCACAAGTGCTCAGCATATGTGGGAACTTCAAGACTGTTTGAAAAGCATTCCAGATGAAGCTGGTTGAGAGAATGTCAAGAGTGTGCAAAGCTGTCATCAAGGCAAAGGGTGGCTACTTTGAAGAATATAAAATATATTTTGATTTGTTTAACACTTTTTTTGGTTACTACATGATTCCATATGTGTTATTTCATAGTTTTGGTGTCTTCACTATTAATCTACAATGTAGAAAATAGTCCAAATAAATAAAAACCCTTGAATGAGCAGGTGTGTCCAAACTTTTGACTAGAACTGTACATCAGCTTAATCAATTACCAACTTGGAACCTCAGATACCAGTTGTAAATTAACTGCTCCCATCATCATTATGTTTGGAAAGAACCTTGAGACGCTCCAGTGTGTTTTGAGGTTTAAACTCTTATTCAAACAATGGACTTACAGCGAAGCCCCCTAAAACCAACAATGTGTTTACTGCAGAAAGAAAAAGACAGGCAATAAATCTAGATAAGACACCATGGAGGAAGTGGCCCTGAGGGGTGTAAGCCCCAGTCTTTGGATGAGATGGATGGAGGAGGACGGAGAGAGACAGAGGGAAAGGAGGGGTGTAAGCCCCAGTCTTTGGATGAGATGGATGGAGGAGGACGGAGAGAGGGAGGGAGAGAGACAGGGGGAAAGGAGGGGTGTAAGCCCCAGTCTTTGGATGAGATGGATAGAGGAGGATGGAGAGAGGGAGGGAGAGAGACAGGAGGAAAGGAGGGGTGTAAGCCCCAGTCTTTGGATGAGATGGATGGAGGAGGACGGAGAGAGGGAGAGAGACAGAGGGAAAGGAGGGGTGTAAGCCCCAGTCATTGGATGAGATGGATGGAGGAGGACGGAGAGAGGGAGAGAGACAGAGGGAAAGGAGGGGTGTAAGCCCCAGTCATTGGATGAGATGGATGGAGGAGGACGGAGAGAGGGAGAGAGACAGAGGGAAAGGAGAGGTGTAAGCCCCAGTCTTTGGATGAGATGGATGGAGGAGGACGGAGAGAGGGAGAGAGACAGAGGGAAAGGAGGGGTGTACCCCAGTCTTTGGATGAGATGGATGGAGGAGGACAGAGAGAGAGAGACAGGGAGACAGAGAGACAGAGGGAAAGGAGGGGTGTAGCCCCAGTCTTTGGATGAGATGGATGGAGGAGGACAGAGAGAGAGAGAGAGAGAGAGAGAGAGAGAGAGAGAGAGAGAGAGAGAGAGAGAGACAGACAGACAGACAGACAGACAGACAGACAGACAGACAGACAGACAGACAGACAGACAGACAGACAGACAGACCGAGAGACAGAGAGACCGAGAGACAGGGGGAAAGGAGGGGTGTAAGTGTGTGTAAACCATGGGTGCTTTATGATGGATGGAACTAGGTCCTGAAAAGCCACAGCTGCCCCGTTCTTCCCAGAAAAAGTTCCACAAGGAAAAGTGGCAGTATGTGGTTCAAGCATGTAGCGTCCTCTTACCGTTTCAGACATGCACACTGCAAGGGCCCAAAGAAACGTCTACCACTCTGCATGCATTGTATGTGAGTAAATGTGTATGTGGCCGAGTGTGTCATGTGTTTATGAGTGTACAGATGTAGGATTCTAATTTGATCACTCTTTTGTTGCTGAGAATTTTACTGCACAGCAGGAAATGCAAACTTCTAGTGTATTCCAGGTTAAAAAAGACTTCTGAAGTTTGTCATTTCCACTTTAAAATGTTAGTCTTGATATGCCCTGAAGAAAAATGTATCAACCCCTACAAGAATGTCCATTAATTATAATTCACATAATAATTATTATATCATGTTGCTGCATGATTACTTTCCTGCTGTAGCAAACTGGCTCAAATTAAGATCCGACACTTGTATGTAAGAACACATGCTTACATATGAGTGTGTGTGTCCTTGCGTGATGTGTGTGTCCTTGCGTGGCGCGTGTCCGTGTGTGTGTGCGTGTGCTTGCATGTGAGCGTCGTGCCTGTATACACGTGTGTTCTCATATGCTTACAGGAGTTCTGCTTCCTGTCAGTCTTTAATCCAGACAGACAGCATCACTCTTCTCTCTGCCATGGCAATGCCATGAAAGAATGTTCTAAAACCTCTTTAAGAATTGAAGGAAAACTGGCTGGATCATGTCCTGAGGGCAGCAACGGCATTCATTCTGAGAGCGTTCTCATGTTTCACCAACTCTTGTCTTCGCCAAAATGAAATAACAGGCAGTAGCTTACCCATAACTAAAAGGTTACAATAACAGGTATTGAACAGCTTGGAATCAGAAACAAAGCTGACAGAAGAATCAGGGGAGTGACAAACGCTTTAGGAAAATAAAACTGTGATATCCAAACATTAAAAACGTCACATCTTAACTGAATCTTAGAATAAGATGATTCCATAACTACATTGATGAAATAAACACAACAGAATTGTTTGTGTGATGAATCATGTTGCCCATCACTATGTTTTGACCCTGACAGATGGGTATCTATCTCTATGTTGGTGGACTGTTCAGCAGCTCTCACTGGGGATCTGTTGGGGAGTGATATTAGCCCTGTGAACATGGCTCTGATGTTATCTCCGTCTCCCTCACCCTCTTCATCCTTTTCCAGTTTTATGGGCTGAGTTAGAGTGACCTAAACAACCACAGGGTTCAACAGTCAGCCCCGGCTACTGTGTGTGAAACGTTGCGTAACACAGATAAATAATCTTTCCCTTCTCGGTTGGCGCGCACGATCACACATTTTGAGAGACAGACTGCCACTGATGCCCATGATCCACAGCAGTTCTCAGGCTCCCAATCTGACTGTTGTTCTCATGCTGAGAAAATAACAAATAGAACAATATTGTCGCCGCCCTGATGCTAACATCCATTCTCACATGAACCCACTGTCCCCACTCCTCGCCACTCCTCTGGACATGTCCCACAATCCCCTTCACCTCCCCAGAAGGTGAAGAAATACAAAGAATAGTATCAGAGATGTTCCTGTTCTCCTCTGGTTATTAACTGCCATGTGTCCTCTCCGAGAGCTGTCCTTCCCATTAACCCAAATGATGCTCTTTTCTCATGGAAATCAGCCTCATACCCACAGAGGTGAAGGGGATTGTGGGACATTTCCAGAGGACGAGAGGAGACCTCCCTCCCTCCACCACACACATACACGCAAACACATTTCTCGATCACCAAGGCAAACATGTAGATTGTTGCCTTCCAACCACACGGGCTAAATTCATGTGTAAGGTAATCAGAAGAAGATGTTTGACTATAGTGTTTCCAAATGTTTATCCATGACAACTTCCCTACTGCTAAAGAAAACGTAGTTATCTTTATCTACATAAACAAGGGTGAGAAAAAAACAATATATTAAGTCAAGTGTAATATGATATTACCAAGTTATTTGTAAGTCATAAACTGTATTTTCCACAAAAAACATGTGCTTCTAAAATCTGTTAACTTTGAAATGTGTAAATAAACATTTCTGTTCAAATTGTCCTAGTCACAATGGTTAGTTTTGACTATTGGAGAGAGGGGGGGAAAAACGTAGTTAATCTGTTGTGGAGTTACAAATATACTTTTGCAGAAGTAGACTATAGCCACAATATATGTATCTATTCCATATGACTTTGTAGCATACACGTGCATCATGTTAACACGTTTTTTTTGTAGTTTTTAAAAAACTTTAGTTTGATCTAAGTCTTGCTGTCAAGAATTCGGGTCTTTTTTTGAGGGTATACTCACACAGAAGTAATGTGGAAAAACAACAAACTACATATGCGTCTCAACTTGTACTTGTACTGTTATTGTCAATAACAAAAGCATTGTCTCGTGACGTTCTCACTTCCATTTCCTTATTATGTGTCTCGAGGCAGTGGAAGTGAGGCCTTGACGGAGGGAGCATGCTCGTGTCAGACCTGCCATGGCGGCGAGGAGGATTTTTTGTTGTTGCCTCCAAGACTTGGTGGTGATTAGTAGGAAGGCTGGGCTAGACATTGGGCTAACTAACCATAAATGTAGCCTACAGTCGGCTGTTTCATTTTTCAAGGACGCATGTTGTTTATTTAGCATACAATGTTGCCAAATGAAGCAACACTGTTGCCAAATGAAGTAACATTGTAACTAAAGGCTTACTTTAAAGCAAGTAAGTTAGCCTTACTTTCACGCGGAACGCATAGCCTGTATAGGTCGTCGAACACTCAATAAGCAGTTAGCAGCCTAATAATTAAGTAGACTAGTTTAGTAACGTCAAAATTACTGGAAATTCAAAAAGTAAACTGGAGTTTCCAAACAGGCACCAAGTCACAGGAGTTTTGACATGTTGCTCAATGTTTCAGGCTCCATTCTGTTATTGCAACGTGGGTTGGTCCAATTGATGACAACTAATCAAACAGCGTATCTATCAGCACACTACGTTCTCTGTTGTTACAATGTAATGCACGTAATATTAGACTAATATTTTGATCCTTGACATAATAATTACAGGACGTCTTATGTTTGCGTGTATAATGTAGGCTACATCAAAACACGAAAGTGATCTAAAACACTTCCAAATACAAAAGTAGGCCTAATGTCTAAAATATTCAAACTATTTAATTAGATCAGCCACTGCTGACATTCTGCTTCTCAGAATGTGTTTTTTTCTTAGAGCCTAATGTTGTTTGACAAAACAGTTAGAAACGAAATAGCAAAGTTCAACAACAGAACAACAAAACAGCAAAAACAATCAAATGTATTAGTGTGCATATGAAATTAAATGAGCTGAGCCCCCACATCCATAACATAACCCTGCCCCCTTCCAAAGGGATATTATGTAGCCCTTACAAGGAACATACAAGGCAAGAGACACAAAAGTCACATAGCCCCTCAATCCGCCAGAAACATCCGATCAGCGACAAAAACAAATGACACAAGCCATTACAGCATGGACGTACAGTCGAAGGAAAACACTGAAATAGTTCTTCACTTCTATAATGTGACGCCTTTTGAGCGCCTAGAAATCAAGCAACAACTTCCACGAATAAGGATACATCGAAAGTGACATGTGTAGGTACTTTTTTTCAGAGTTGTTTACTCTTTCAAATACAACAGGGACAGGGATCTTCTATCTCACTCGCTCTTCTGCAGTAGCATGCTCACCACCATAAATATTCGGAAATTGTTTAAAATTCTGCCATACGCAGAAAACTTGCACCGAACATCAATCATCATTCCCAAAGCCATCATTGACACAATGCATAATGTTTACAACTTCAATGATTTACATTTGTAACACATTTATCGACACAGCTTCGAGCGAAGAGACGATCGGGTAATTAAAAATTAAATACCCCGACGCTTACATACTTCCACAAAATAAGCTAAATTAAAACATGTCCGATTGCAGAACATCTACAACAGATCCGTGTTAATTAAAATGTCGTGAACGTCAATCTATCGATTATCATTGAAGAAAGTTGCTTTAATAATCTGAAATCTTATTAAACAAAACATGCACACATCAGAACGTGCAGCCACATTATGAGATCTTACAAAAAATCGAGCAGTTACCCACCAAAAAGTTTCCAGCGCCGCATTAGTCAATTTCTCATGGAACCCCGGTAACATTCCATCACCGACTTTTCGCAAACCTACGGTGGGAGACCCCACGCCACCTTTCACGGTCTTTCTCCCCTCGATCTGTTGTTTTATTATTTTTTTCAAAATTTTTCAATAATTTTTCTATATTCTGGGCCTGAGTTTGTCTGTCTCGCTCTGAGGCTGCAGCAGAGTTAAGGGGCGCGAGCATTGTGGGAGTGTGACGTC
Source organism: Oncorhynchus clarkii lewisi (assembly GCF_045791955.1). Classification (NCBI taxonomy): domain Eukaryota; kingdom Metazoa; phylum Chordata; class Actinopteri; order Salmoniformes; family Salmonidae; genus Oncorhynchus; species Oncorhynchus clarkii. The sequence continues at coordinate 68,486,217 of NC_092162.1, forward strand.
AGGCCACTTTCGCAAACTTTTTTTACTAGGGACATGCAGATTACTCTTTTTGTCGCTAGATTGACTGGTTTTTCCCCAATAACTGTTGGCAATATATAATTGATTCAACTGCAGTCTACCCTACATAACTAACAGAGATATTTAAACTTTAGACAGACTTAATATGATAATAAATAAATTGGTAAACAAAGCAAGATAAATAAGCATTTATATTACAATTTCACATGTATAATAATTATAGTCTATATATTATTCTGATCACTAGGCCTATATGTTTGAAGAATATTAATGTTATTTTCGATGTCAATTTTATTATAGCCTATTGATTTGGCATTGTTTGTGGTGAATATGATAAGTGAGGCATATGTATTGAATAAAGACGTGTTTTATGTCAAAACACCTATCTCAAATATTTGGACAATATTGCTTAATCAACCATTACACATGGATTATATCCAGAGGAAAGTGTATAGGCCTGGAGGTAGCCTATGTTTGACTAACTAATAGCCTACTTCTGTGCTTTGCAACTCATTGCTTTATTCATATTGGTCTGTTTATTCGTTTATTTTTATGTTTTATAATACTGAACGAATCATTTAGAAATATATATAGAGTTTAAAGTTTGTGGAATTATTCATAATTCATGTAATTTCATTAAGTAACTCTTCGAAATATAATTTGAAGTGGCCTATAGATGTTTTAAAATTGTAAAAATAAAAAAAAAAGCTTATTAAAATGTTTAAGGGTATGAAATCTCGTCTCATGTAATTTCATAAGTAACTCATTAATTAACTGTGCATGCACACCATCAGACATTATACTAAATTGAGTAGCTAAATTATGATGTATATTTTTTTTAACATAATGAACATGAAACATGTATTATTCTCCAGCAACTTTTCATATTTTAGGGGACTTAAATTCACTGCTACAAAAATAACACCACACACAGAAGGTCACACACACAGAAGTGCGAGAAGTTCAGCTCTTCACTCAAATGCCATCAGCTCTGGAATGTGTAGTGCGGGTCCCACGTGCGATGCTCTGGTGGTCCCATTTCACCTTGTGTTTTGGGGCGAAAGAATTACTTCCAGGGCATATCAACCCGTTTCCTCATCACCCCAACCCCCTCCCCATACGCTTCCAAACCGCGGATGGATGTGTTTGTGTATAAGAGAGAGAGAGTAGGGGGTGGGGGAGCAAGTCTTCAATAAGCCTTTGGTTCAATGGAGTGGAGGAAAACACATTTTTGTTGGTAGCCAAGGAAATACCTCCTAACCATATTAGCCTACCTGTTCCAACAGTGTTCACTAATATGGATAACAAGATAATAAATTGCAATGTCTTGTCCAAAGGCAAATTAAAAAGTATCAAGACAACGATTCATAATTTGGACTGATAAAAACATCTGATAGTTGGACACCAAATAGTCGGGGGTTTGTTGGGACAAAATAGGTTTATGTTGAAAGGGTGGTGTTGATATGTGTTGTAATTGGAAGAAATGTTCGGAAGAACTATGTCAAACGACTTTAAATCACTTTTAACTAACTTTTGCGTATTTATGAGCTTTTGGAAAACTAAAATGTATAGTTTGTAGTCATGAACCACACTAGTGGCAGATCTGGATAAATACACAGCATCATGAATAGTCTACTGTAGCCTAAACGAATTCATCATTTATGCAAATATACATGTATTTGCATTAAGTTTTGAAAGTATCGATAGAAACATATTTTTGTAACAAATAGCCCATACTTATTTCCAACTCAAACCAACTAATAGCCTATTCTAAATCATCTTTCAACAAGTAGAATGTGAATTGTGCAACACGATCTTCATACCTTCTAATGGCTTTATAGAAATTACGTTTTACAGTAATTTGTTCCTTGTATGTCTTGTACAAAGTTACCTGTTAGAAAAAAAAAATGTTTTCAAATGAGCTGAGTATTTTTGTTTTAAAGGTAAGATTAAGAAAGAAGTACTGTGGTAGGGAATCTATTTCTTTGTACTCTGTGTGATTAAAGTCGTTGCAGTACTAATATGATGTATATCTCTGATGTTCATGTTTCCCATTAAATATTGGGATTCTTAACCCTTAAAATATTTGGATCTAGGTTAAACTGGTTGGATAGAATTTGGAACGTGGAATCATGGCATGTACCATAAAAGGAACTATTTATGATTCCCTGTCATTCACTGAATTGATTTAACTGACAAATCATAAGGGCATAATAATTTTGATAATAACTATAATAGTTTCATTTCAGTAATGTATTGATATTTTATTCATTTGAAAGGTCCCTTTTATGATCCATTCGTATTTTATTTAGTAATCAAACACCTATAGGCTATTAATTATTATTTTACAAGGAGTTTATAGTGAGATTACAGTGTGGATGAAGAAATTCACACCTTTAGCCTTTTAAAAACCTTAAAAAGTAATGGAATAGTATATAAGAAACAAACAAATCACACCAAGAGAGGTTTTAGATTCCAAAACTCTTCTAATTCAAACAATTAAACTTCACAAATAAATTATAAGAAATTCCATAGTGACAAATCGCTTTATGCTAAACATATGTTACAGTAACATAAACGTGTGAATGTAGGATATTAATATCCCAGTAAAGTGATTCCAACAGTTAATATGTTCTGATACTTGTAGTTAAAGAAGAGGACAGTAGAAAATCTACCCCGCAGCACAACTTTTGACAGGAAGATTTTGAGAGACTGACGTGGGTGATGGGTGAGTATCACACACACACACATTACACAAGTTTCTATTTGGAACCTCGGGTTCTATCTGACCCAAAAAGACTTCAGGGGTTTTCCTACAGGGACAAGTGGTGCCACATAGCACTCTTTGATTTCTAAGCGTGTAGACAGAAACAAGTCTGTTTGTGTATCAAACTAATTTATCCGCTGCTGCTGCTGCTGTTTTACATAAAGGTTCCCACATTACTTAGTGAAAATGTTTGTGCTACTTTCCTGTTCAAGACTCTAAATACCGAATAGAAAGTGTAGCCTATAAGAATACATGAGAGAGAGAGAGTGGGGAGAGGAGGAAGAGAGAAACGATTTCCCAGCAGAACATGTCTGCTTTCATTATGTGACTGGTTATTTCTTACTGTGTGGTTGGGCCACATTCAGGTTGATTGCTGTTGAGTGGTGGTCTGTTGTAGATCGATTTTAAATTACCCTATGGAACGCCACATAGTGCCTGCCCTGGTAGCTAGCTCCTCTTCCTCCCTACTCTCTCCATCCCAAAACTGCTCATACAAACCACCATGAACAACAAGAGTAGAGTGAGTTTCAAAGCAGGGCAGGCACTCCCCAGTCTCAGCCCAGCCTATACCACACACCTAATTAACTCTGATAAAATGTTGGGTCTGGGACGCCAGCATTTTGGGCTTTCAGATGCAATGATGACAAGAGACAAGAAAGGGACCTGCCTAAATAAACCCAATAGAGTTGTGGGGCATTGGGAACATATGGATGTGTTTATGGATAAGAAGCCATGCAGTAGTCTAATCCCAAACTGTAAGGATCAGTAGTCATGCAGTAGTCTAATCCCAAACTGACTGTAAGGATCAGTAACCATGCAGTAGTCTAATCCCAAACTGTAAGGATCAGTATGCATGCAGTAGTCTATTCCCAAACTGTAAGGATCAGTAGCCATGCAGTAGTCTAATCCCAAACTATAAGGATCAGTAGCCATGCAGTAGTCTAATCTCAAACTGTAAGGATCAGTAGCCATACAGTAGTCTAATCCCAAACTATTAGGATCAGTAGCCATGCAGTAGTCTAATCCCAAACTGTAAGGATCAGTAGCCATGCAGTAGTCTAATCCCAAACTATAAGGATCAGTAGCCATGCAGTAGTCTAATCCCAATCTGTAAAGATCAGTAGCCATGCAGTAGTCTAATCCCAAACTATTAGGATCAGTATGCATGCAGTAGTCTAATCCCAATCTGTAAAGATCAGTAGCCATGCAGTAGTCTAATCCCAAACTGTAAAGATCAGTAGCCATGCATAGTCAGCAAGGATCAGTAGCCATGCAGTAGTCTAATCCCAATCTGTAAAGATCAGTAGCCATGCAGTAGTCTAATCCCAAACGGTTTCTAGTGTTATCCCAATTTACCTCTTCCTCACATTCTACTTTGAGCTTCTTTCTAAACATCAGCCACATCCCAAACTGGTGGTGTTCCCTTCCCAGGCCCCCTTGCCATCTCAGAATAAAAAGCCAGAAAAACAGGCATCAGTGAATACAATGGCAATTAGTAGGGGACGATTTGTTCCCATCTGGAGTGTATTTCCTCAACAGTGGAAGACTCAACCATCCCTTCGTTTAGGCCCAGAGTACTCGATTGTTGGGAAATTAGTATAGCTTTTTATTAAATTTTTTATGTGTTTGGTATTAAAACAGACGGGTGGTTTGTGTTACCAGAGGCTGGCGATAAACAGCTTAGACGCATAGCATAACCACCAAAAGAGCCATCACCGCCTGCCAGCGCCAGAGATGTTAGGATACAGTGAGAGGGAAAGTGTTTGGCTCTCTGTCCATGTACAATGCAAGAAGGATCTGCCATTTGCCCTGGTTGTTCTATCCCACATATTGAGTAAATGTGTTCCCAGCCTTGCTTGTGCTTCAATGGATGTGAGAAACGTATTTCCCCAGCTCATATTCACATGTGTTTGATTGCTATGTTTTCGTAGAATTCTAATGCTCGGTAATCCTGGTTGTGGTCATGTACAGTAAGATAATGTACACTACGTCATGTACAGTAAGATAATGTACACTACGTCATGTACAGCAAGGTAATGTACACTACGTCATGTACAGTAAGATAATGTACACTACGTCATGTACAGTAAGATAATGTACACTACGTCATGTACAGTAAGATAATGTACACTACGTCATGTACAGTAAGATAATGTACACTACGTCATGTACAGTAAGATAATGTACACTACGTCATGTACAGTAAGATAATGTACAGTAAGATAATGTACACTACGTCATGTACAGTAAGATAATGTACACTACGTCATGTACAGTAAGATAATGTACACTACGTCATGTACAGTAAGATAATGTACACTACGTCATGTACAGTAAGAATGAAGACATTGTGTTACACTTTCAGAGAGAGCAAAATAAACAGATTTTGATGAATTTCTTTCCCCTCACCCTTTTCTCCCAACCCTCCCTCAATCACCTGTATCTGGTTGTCACGCCCTGACCATAGAGAGCCATTGTTTCTCTATGGTGAAGTAGGTCAGGACGTGAATGGGAGTGATCTAGTTTATTTATTTCTATGTGGTGTTCTAGTTTATTTTCTATGTTGGTGATTTTGTATGATTCCCAATTAGAGGCAGCTGGTAATCGTTGTCTCTAATTGGGGATCATATTTAAGTAGCTGTTTTTCCCACCTGTGTTTGTGGGATATTGTTTTGTGCTAAGTTTCACTATAATAAATCATGTGGAGCACAACATCCGCTGCGCCTTGGTCCGTTTCTACACACGACCGTAACACTAGTTCCCAGAATTGTGTTTAGACAATGGTTTTCCAGTGACAGGACAGTAGCATGTTGGCTCATTTGGCTGTGATTCTATAGGGAACGCGTCACTCCCCCCCCCCCCCAAAATCACTTTAATTCAGTGTTAACAATATTCAACAGACACACAAGTTAGGCTAAAGCTGTAATTAGCAACAGTGGAACACTAGCAACTGTACTTGTGTATGGATTCAGACTTCAAACACACACACACACACACACACACACACACAACCAGACAAGCCCTTTTGAGTAACACCAACCAATACAATAGAGCCACATACACTTTGTAAGCCACTAAGGGAGACACAAATGAAATTATAGCAGTTCAGCTGCAGGTCTCTTCACAAAACATATTTGGTTACACTCAGGAGAGGTGGCGAAATAACTTACTAAATCCCTTTAGAAGTTGACTGTTAAACAGGGTTTGAGACCTTGTTTTAGGAGTGACTGTTAAACAGGGTTTGAGACCTTGTTATAGGAGTGACTGTTAAACAGGGTTTGAGACCTTGTTTTAGGAGTGACTGTTAAACAGGGTTTGAGACCTTGTTTTAGGAGTGACTGTTAAACAGGGTTTGAGCCCTTGTTTTAGGAGTGACTGTTAAACAGGGTTTGAGACCTTGTTTTAGGAGTGACTGTTAAACAGGGTTTGAGACCTTGCTTTAGGAGTGACTGTTAAACAGGGTTTGAGACCTTGTTTTAGGAGTGACTGTTAAACAGGGTTTGAGACCTTGCTTTAGGAGTGACTGTTAAACAGGGTTTGAGCCCTTGCTTTAGGAGTGACTGTTAAACAGGGTTTGAGACCTTGTTATAGGAGTGACTGTTAAACAGGGTTTGAGACCTTGTTTTAGGAGTGACTGTTAAACAGGGTTTGAGCCCTTGCTTTAGGAGTGACTGTTAAACAGGGTTTGAGACCTTGTTGTAGGAGTGACTGTTAAACAGGGTTTGAGACCTTGTTTTAGGAGTGACTGTTAAACAGGGTTTGAGACCTTGTTTTACGAGTGACTGTTAAACAGGGTTTGCGCCCTTGCTTTAGGAGTGACTGTTAAACAGGGTCTGAGCCCTTGTTTTAGGAGTGACTGTTAAACAGGGTTTGAGACCTTGTTATAGGAGTGACTGTTAAACAGGGTTTGAGACCTTGTTTTAGGAGTGACTGTTAAACAGGGTCTGAGCCCTTGCTTTAGGAGTGACTGTTAAACAGGGTTTGAGACCTTGTTTTGATGTTAGATTGAATGAATGTTACTTTATGTGGAAGTGCACACTTTATATTACAAGGCAGAATAAATATGTAATAACGTAGTGGTAGTATGGTAACAAGTAATAGTTACTCACAATGACAACATACCCCTACATTTGTTGAGTTGGCTTGGTAATGACCTAGGTAGGGAGGTATCGTGAGAGAGGTTAATAGTGACTGAGTACTTTTGATGAGGTGTGGTATCATCAAGAGACGGTCTACACCAGCAGTCTGCGGTAGGTTGATAAGGCAGAAGGGTGGACCCAGTATTGCCTGTCAAACCAGAAATACATCATAACCTTGTCATGCCGCAAGAGGGGAAACCAATCCTGATGTCAGTAAAGTACAACACTGAAATAAGATAAATATCTTTGATCTACCTGGTTTCCTTATCGCTCAGTCTCTTTCCATGCTAGCAATGTAGTGTGTTGTGTGTTGAGCACAAGTATAGCTTTAAAAAAGTATTCAGTCTACATGCTGTCCTCTTTGGTCCTCTGGGGAGTGTTAAAGCAAGGACGGTGTGACATCACTGCTAGTCGACGGGAGGAAAGGTCAAAGGTCAACCACCTCTTCCATATACGCAGGAGGACATAAGACTCTGTTGGAGAGAGACGGGAGCTTCATAGAGACAAGGTAGAGAGAGGGGAGCTTCATAGAGACAAGGTAGAGAGAGGTGGCTTCATAAAGACAAGGTAGAGAGAGGTGGCTTCATAGAGACAAGGTAGAGAGAGGGGACTACATAGAGACAAGGTAGAGAGAGGTGGCTTCATAGAGACAAGGTAGAGAGAGGTGGCTTCATAGAGACAAGGTAGAGAGAGGGGCTTTATAGAGACAAGGTAGAGAGAGGTGGCTTCATAGAGACAAGGTAGAGAGAGGTGGCTACATAGAGACAAGGTAAAGAGAGGTGGCTTCATAGAGACAAGGTAGAGAGAGGGGACTACATAGAGACAAGGTAGAGAGAGGGGGACTACATAGATACAAGGTAGAGAGAGGGGGACTACATAGAGACAAGGTAGAGAGAGGTGGCTACATAGAGACAATGTAGAGAGAGGGGACTACATAGAGACAAGGTAGAGAGAGGGGGCTACATAGAGACAAGGTAGAAAGAGGGGACTACATAGAGACAAGGTAGAGAGAGGGGGACTACATAGAGACAAGGTAGAGAGAGGGGGCTACATAGAGACAATGTAGAGAGAGGGGACTACATAGAGACAAGGTAGAGAGAGGGGGACTACATAGAGACAAGGTAGAGAGAGGGGGACTACATAGAGACAATGTAGAGAGAGGGGGCTACATAGAGACAAGGTAGAGAGAGGTGGCTTCATAGAGACAAGGTAGAGAGAGGGGACTACATAGAGACAAGGTAGAGAGAGGGGGACTACATAGATACAAGGTAGAGAGAGGTGGCTTCATAGAGACAAGGTAGAGAGAGGTGGCTACATAGAGACAATGTAGAGAGAGGGGACTACATAGATACAAGGTAGAGAGAGGGGGACTACATAGAGACAAGGTAGAGAGAGGTGGCTACATAGAGACAATGTAGAGAGAGGGGACTACATAGAGACAAGGTAGAGAGAGGGGGCTACATAGAGACAAGGTAGAGAGAGGGGGACTACATAGAGACAAGGTAGAGAGAGGGGGCTACATAGAGACAATGTAGAGAGAGGGGACTACATAGAGACAAGGTAGAGAGAGGGGGACTACATAGAGACAAGGTAGAGAGAGGGGGACTACATAGAGACAATGTAGAGAGAGGGGGCTACATAGAGACAAGGTAGAGAGAGGTGGCTTCATAGAGACAAGGTAGAGAGAGGGGACTACATAGAGACAAGGTAGAGAGAGGGGGACTACATAGATACAAGGTAGAGAGAGGTGGCTTCATAGAGACAAGGTAGAGAGAGGTGGCTACATAGAGACAATGTAGAGAGAGGGGACTACATAGATACAAGGTAGAGAGAGGGGGACTACATAGAGACAAGGTAGAGAGAGGTGGCTACATAGAGACAATGTAGAGAGAGGGGACTACATAGAGACAAGGTAGAGAGAGGGGGACTACATAGAGACAAGGTAGAGAGAGGTGGCTACATAGAGACAATGTAGAGAGAGGGGGCTACATAGAGACAAGGTAGATAGAGGTGGCTACATAGAGACAAGGTAGAGAGAGGGGGCTACATAGAGACAATGTAGAGAGAGTGGACTACATAGAGACAAGGTAGAGAGAGGGGGACTACATAGAGACAAGGTAGAGAGAGGGGGCTACATAGAGACAATGTAGAGAGAGGGGACTACATAGAGACAAGGTAGAGAGAGGGGGCTACATAGAGACAAGGTAGAGAGAGGTGGCTACATAGAGACAATGTAGAGAGAGGTGGCTACATAGAGACAAGGTAGAGAGAGGGGGACTACATAGAGACAAGGTAGAGAGAGGTGGCTACATAGAGACAATGTAGAGAGAGGGGGACTACATAGAGACAAGGTAGAGAGAGGGGGCTACATAGAGACAATGTAGAGAGAGGTGGCTACATAGAGACAAGGTAGAGAGAGGGGGCTACATAGAGACAAGGTAGAGAGAGGGGGATGGGTAGATAAGACAACAGTAAGCATAGAAACAGATGGAAAGACATCCACATAAAATGTATTTTTTTAATGCAAATAGATACATAGAGGTTTGCAGATTATGGAAATGTTGTTATCTTATCGGTGCTCTGCAACCTTACCTGTGGCTTAAAGTTCCCATACCTAGCATTTGTAAATCTCTCATTTATGAAGCTAAAATAGAGAAATAGTGAGGCTAAAAGAGACAGAGACATAAATATAAATAACAATCATACGCCGCCCGTCGTCTGTTAATCTATTTCAGTTATCCATCTGAAGGAGGTCTCAGGGTGGGGAGTTGTGTCTCTCTGCATTCTTATCATCACTGTCATCTCTAACAATGAAAAACAGTGTGTGTTCAAGAGATGGGGGTGGAGCGGAGAAAGACAGAGAAAGAGGCCGCGAAGAGACAGAAGAAAACACATGAAAGAGAGACTGAGAAAATACCTTGAATTGCGATGACTGAATTTGAACCTGAAAGAATGGGCTTTGAGCAGTTTCCTCTCAAGTAATGGGACGAACAGCCAATCCATCAAGTTCCACAACCTGGTAGCAATTGACCAGAGCTCATTACAGCACATATTTCATTTGGTATTCTGCACGGTCACATACATGTCATGGACCTCAATGAGTGAACTACATTCAGAGTAAGAAAGGTTCACATACATATAGAACAGCAGAAGGATTTTGAGGAAAGTCTGTACCTACATATCTGTGTGTGTGTATCTGGTCTGCATGAGTACGCATATCTGTGTATCTGGTCTGCATGAGTACGCATATCTGTGTGTGTGTGTATCTGGTCTGCATGAGCACGCATGTCTGTGTGTGTGTGTATCTGGTCTGCATGAGTACGCATATCTGTGTGTGTGTATCTGGTCAGCATGAGTACGCATATCTGTGTGTGTGTATCTGGTCTGCATGAGTATGCATATCTGTGTGTGTGTATCTGGTCTGCATGAGTACTCATATCTGTGTGTGTGTATCTGGTCTGCATGAGTACGCATGTCTGTGTGTGTGTGTATCTGGTCTGCATGAGTACGCATATCTGTGTGTGTGTATCTGGTCTGCATGAGTACGCATATCTCTGTGTGTGTGTGTGTGTGTGTGTGTGTATCTGGTCTGCATGAGTATGCATATCTGTGTGTGTGTATCTGGTCTGCATGAGTACTCATATCTGTGTGTGTGTATCTGGTCTGCATGAGTACGCATATCTGTGTGTGTGTATCTGGTCTGCATGAGTACGCATATCTGTGTGTGTGTGTATATCTGGTCTGCATGAGTACGCATATCTGTGTGTGTGTATCTGGTCTGCATGAGTAGGCATATCTGCACATGGTTGCGGAAGAAGGGGGTTGGGAGATTTCACCACTGAACATATCAACTGCTCACGGTTAGTCTGTCTATTATACTGAACAAAAATGTAAACGCAACATGTAAAGTCTCGGTCCCATGTTTCATGAGCTGAAAAAAAAAAGATCTCAGAAATGTTCCATTATGCACAAAAAGCGCATTTCTCTCAAATTTTGTGCAGAAATTAGTTTACATACAGTACCTGTTAGTGAGCATTTCTCCTTTGCCAAGATAATCCATCCACCTGACAGGTGTGGCATATCAAGAAGCTGATTAAACATCATGATCAGTACACAGGTGCACCTTGTGCTGGGAACAATAAAATGCCACTCTAAAATGAGCAGTTGTGTCACACAACACAATGTCACAGATGTCTCAAGTTTTGAGGGAGCATGCAATTGGCATTCTGACTGCAGGAATGTCTACCAGAGCTGTTGCCAGAGCATTGAATGTTCATTTTTCTACCATAAGCAGTGTCCAACATCGTTTTAGAGAATCTGCCAGTACATCCAGCCGGCCTCACAACCACAGATCACAGGTAACCACACCAGCCCAGGGCCTCCACATCCGGCTTCTTCACCTGCGGGATCATCTGAGACCAGCCACCCGGACAGCTGATGAAACAGGAGTATTTCAGTCTGTAATAAAGCCCTTTTGTGGGGAAAAACTCATTCTGATTGGTTGTGGGTGGGCCTATGCCCTCTCAGGCCCACCCATGGCTGCACCCCTACCCAATCACATGAAATCAATAGATTAGGGCCGATTTTATTCATTTCAATTGACTGATCTTCTTTTATGAACTGTAACTCAGCGAAATAGTGGAAATTGTTGCATGTTGCGTTTATATTTTTGTTCAGTATAACATTTAAAGCTAAAGACACCTCATTAACTTCTGCTGTCTTCTAAATTACAATAATTATAAAACAAGATTAGATTATCACCCAATTAGACCATATGTCTTCATTGACAGCAGTGTTGACAGGGAGGGTTTTTAATGCCCCATACAATGCACAAATATTCAGGCAGACTCTTTCTCTCTTAAACACACACACAGCACTACACTCTTAGAAAAAGTGCTATCTAGAACCTGAAAGGGTTATTCAGCTGTCCCCGTCGGAGAACCCTTTGAAGAACCCTTTTTGGGTTCATGCAGAACCCTTTCCACAAAGGATTCTACATGGAACCCAAAAAATTCTACGTGGAACAGGAAAAGGGTTCTTCTATTGGGACAGCTGAAGAATCCTTTTGGAACCGTTTTTTTCTAAGAGTTTATGTAATGTGGTTTGAGGCCACACCCAAACAAAGTGTCACTAGTCTATGGGTATGGGTTGGTTTTACCTTACACATACAAATCCTGTGATAATCTCATCAAACGTTTTTACCAAAGTAGCCCCCCCCTCTTTCACACATGTGTCTAAAGATTCCAAATACCATCGAAGATCATATGAATTTCCAATTCCACATGAATTTAAGTTTTAGTGATGCAGCTGAACAAGGAGATCAGCACCTCGGGGGTTAAACTTTTTTTAGTATCCAATGCATTCTGGGATGTGAGAATGAAGCACAATGGCGGCGAAACTGAATCACTTGCAACTTTTTTTGTGGTCTGTTATTTCCTTACAGCAATATTGCTACAAATTAGTCTAACGTTTGCTACAGAGTTAACGTGTGACGACAACATTCGATATTGTCCTTGCATGGGTAATAACTGTTTTAACTGTCCTTGTAAACATTAACGTTTGCTACTCCGGTGTCTTTTGAATAATGGTCTGGTGATGTGTAGGCTATGGTTGTATTTATTTAACTAGGCACGTCAGTTAAGAACACATTCTCATTTACAGTGACGGCCTACACCGTCAAGTTTATTTAACTAGGCACGTCAGTTAAGAACACATTCTCATTTACAGTGACGGCCTACACCGTCAAGTTTATTTAACTAGGCACGTCAGTTAAGAACACATTCTCATTTACAGTGACGGCCTACACCGTCAAGTTTATTTAACTAGGCACGTCAGTTAAGAACACATTCTCATTTACAGTGACGGCCTACACCGTCAAGTTTATTTAACTAGGCACGTCAGTTAAGAACACATTCTCATTTACAGTGACGGCCTACACCGTCAAGTTTATTTAACTAGGCACGTCAGTTAAGAACACATTCTCATTTACAGTGACGGCCTACACCGTCAAGTTTATTTAACTAGGCACGTCAGTTAAGAACACATTCTCATTTACAGTGACGGCCTACACCGTCAAGTTTATTTAACTAGGCACGTCAGTTAAGAACACATTCTCATTTACAGTGACGGCCTACACCGTCAAGTTTATTTAACTAGGCACGTCAGTTAAGAACACATTCTCATTTACAGTGACGGCCTACACCGTCAAGTTTATTTAACTAGGCACGTCAGTTAAGAACACATTCTCATTTACAGTGACGGCCTACACCGTCAAGTTTATTTAACTAGGCACGTCAGTTAAGAACACATTCTCATTTACAGTGACGGCCTACACCGTCAAGTTTATTTAACTAAGCACGTCAGTTAAGAACACATTCTCATTTACAGTGACGGCCTACACCGTCAAGTTTATTTAACTAGGCACGTCAGTTAAGAACACATTCTCATTTACAGTGACGGCCTACACCGTCAAGTTTATTTAACTAGGCACGTCAGTTAAGAACACATTCTCATTTACAGTGACGGCCTACACCGTCAAGTTTATTTAACTAGGCACGTCAGTTAAGAACACATTCTCATTTACAGTGACGGCCTACACCGTCAAGTTTATTTAACTAGGCACGTCAGTTAAGAACACATTCTCATTTACAGTGACGGCCTACACCGTCAAGTTTATTTAACTAGGCACGTCAGTTAAGAACACATTCTCATTTACAGTGACGGCCTACACCGTCAAGTTTATTTAACTAGGCACGTCAGTTAAGAACACATTCTCATTTACAGTGACGGCCTACACCGTCAAGTTTATTTAACTAGGCACGTCAGTTAAGAACACATTCTCATTTACAGTGACGGCCTACACCGTCAAGTTTATTTAACTAGGCACGTCAGTTAAGAACACATTCTCATTTACAGTGACGGCCTACACCGTCAAGTTTATTTAACTAGGCACGTCAGTTAAGAACACATTCTCATTTACAGTGACGGCCTACACCGTCAAGTTTATTTAACTAGGCACGTCAGTTAAGAACACATTCTCATTTACAGTGACGGCCTACACCGTCAAGTTTATTTAACTAGGCACGTCAGTTAAGAACACATTCTCATTTACAGTGACGGCCTACACCGTCAAGTTTATTTAACTAGGCACGTCAGTTAAGAACACATTCTCATTTACAGTGACGGCCTACACCGTCAAGTTTATTTAACTAGGCACGTCAGTTAAGAACACATTCTCATTTACAGTGACGGCCTACACCGTCAAGTTTATTTAACTAGGCACGTCAGTTAAGAACACATTCTCATTTACAGTGACGGCCTACACCGTCAAGTTTATTTAACTAGGCACGTCAGTTAAGAACACATTCTCATTTACAGTGACGGCCTACACCGTCAAGTTTATTTAACTAGGCACGTCAGTTAAGAACACATTCTCATTTACAGTGACGGCCTACACCGTCAAGTTTATTTAACTAGGCACGTCAGTTAAGAACACATTCTCATTTACAGTGACGGCCTACACCGTCAAGTTTATTTAACTAGGCACGTCAGTTAAGAACACATTCTCATTTACAGTGACGGCCTACACCGTCAAGTTTATTTAACTAGGCACGTCAGTTAAGAACACATTCTCATTTACAGTGACGGCCTACACCGTCAAGTTTATTTAACTAGGCACGTCAGTTAAGAACACATTCTCATTTACAGTGACGGCCTACACCGTCAAGTTTATTTAACTAGGCACGTCAGTTAAGAACACATTCTCATTTACAGTGACGGCCTACACCGTCAAGTTTATTTAACTAGGCACGTCAGTTAAGAACACATTCTCATTTACAGTGACGGCCTACACCGTCAAGTTTATTTAACTAGGCACGTCAGTTAAGAACACATTCTCATTTACAGTGACGGCCTACACCGTCAAGTTTATTTAACTAGGCACGTCAGTTAAGAACACATTCTCATTTACAGTGACGGCCTACACCGTCAAGTTTATTTAACTTTGATTCATTCATGCAGATTAGTGTATTTATTGCTATCTAGCTTTTTATTTTACAAATATAAATTGTGATTAAACCAGGTAACTTCATAGTTGAAGTTGGTGTAACTATAGCCTAGCCAATTCAAATAATGAATTGCTAATGCCAATTTGGTTCCTCAGGTCGATTTGGAAACCAAGCCGACTACTTTCTGGGGTCTTTGACATTCGCAAAAATGCTGAGTTGCACAATGGCAGTGTGCCGCCACCACGCTCCTCCAGAATCAAATGTACCTTTTCGAAATCACGTTTCCTGGTGTTGATCTCACCAGTCCGGTCCTTTTAAATCCATGAAGTGATGTGAACAAGTGCACACTTTGGGAGAAATGAGACGCAGGAAGGATTCAATCTCACGCTCACAGCTGTGTCCCCATTTTAACAGGTACATGTCCCCTACAGTTAGTTCTTCCAGCTAGAGGCCCTGACCCACTCCCACTGCGTGGTAAGCCTAGAGGACTTGATGAAGCAACTGGCCTAAGGGCAGCCTACTTAGTCAGCTGCCCAGAGGAGTGTAAGACAAGAAGTCCTGCCCCATGAAGGTGAGTGTTGTGATTGAGGTGTAGAGTCAGAGATGATTACTGAGGACTGTTGTTTAGGTATTGAGCCTAGTTACCAAAAAAATACACTTTGAAACTGGTCAGAGAGATTGTTCCATGACCTAGCATTCAGACAGTCTGTCTTTTTATATCAAATTTAAATTCCTTTCTTGTAACTAATTCATTGATTTGGTGGTGTTCATGCCTATGAAAAGAATGCCATGGCACAGTTAAACACTGCCCCCTGGTGGACTGTTACTATAACTGTATTTACCCACACATCTCTCACATACCATCTACACTAAACAAAAATATAATTGCAACATGGAAAGTGTTGGTCCCCTGTTTCATGAGCTGAAATAAAAGAAACCAGATATGTTCCATAAGCACAAAAAAACATTTCTCTCATATTTAGTTCACAAATTACATACACTACCGTTCAAAAGTTTGGGGAAATTTCCTTTAGACATTAATGTTGTAAATGACTATTGTAGCTGGAAACATCAGATTACAAAAAATGTAATATCTACATAGGCGTACAGAGGCCCATTATCAGCAACCATCACTCCTGTGTTCCAATGGCACGTTGTATTAGCTAATCCAAGTTTATAATTTGAAAAGGATAATAGATCATTAGAAAAACCCTTTTGCAATTATGTTAGCACAGCTGAAAACTGTTCTGATTTAAAGAAGCAATAAAACTGGCCTTTAGACTAGTTCAGTATCTGGAGCGTCAGCATTTATAGGCTCAAAATTACCAGAAACAAATGCCTTCTGAAACCTGTCAGTCTATTCTTGTTCTGGGAAATGAAGGCTGTGTACGACTCCCTTCACAGTAAAAATAAATACAAATACCCAGTACATCCATTTTTCACAGGTGTTGCGCTGTTGGTTAACATACACTGAATATAGCAGTATACAAAGCATCATTGTTTCTGTCCAAGCCCAGGTGAAGGTGGTGAGCTTCAAGCCAGACTTGGCCCAGATGGACTTGTACATCATAAGCCAGTCTGACCACTTTGTTGGGGATCGTGTGTCCTCCTCTTGCTTTTGTCAAACGAGACCGTGATGTCCATGCCCGGCCGTCGTCTTTCTTCGGGAAGGGACTAAGCTGGAAAATGTAACAAGCAAGACGAGCTGTGAAGATTTGCCCTTCCTGGGGAGTCCATGACAAATTGCTTTTAGAATGGCTTTTTGATCATGGGTGAGGAGGAGGACATTGCAGTGTAGGAATGTGATCCATACTCACTATTACAGTGATGTAGTGATAAAAATGTTTTTTAGTCAACTCTGATCACCGTTCGCGGTAAATAAAGTAAAGCTCCCATTTTGTTTCCGCTAAACCCTTACGCAAAATAATGAATTTGTGTTTACCCTCCACAACACCACTGCTATTAAACAAGCAGTAGCATTATTACACATGCTGTATACATGACATTATTATACTCTTCATAGCATCAACAATCCAGGCTGCATCACATCCGGCAATGATTGGTAGTCCCATAGGGCGGCGCCCAATTGGCCCAGCGTCGCCTGGGGTTTGCCGGGGTAGGCCGTCATTGTAAATAAGAATTTGTTCTTAACTGATTTTCCTAGTTAAATAAAGGTTCAATAAATACAAATTTTCCATTTCTGCAATACCTTCTATGCTACACAACTCATCACCGGGGGCAAACTACCTGCCCTCCAGGACACCTACAGCACCCGATGTCACAGGAAGGCCATAAAGATCATCAAGGACAACAACCACCCGAGCCACTGCCTGTTCACCCCGCTATCATCCAGAAGGCGAGTTCAGTACAGGTGCATCAAAGCTGGGACAGAGCCTGAAAGAAGCTGTTTATCTCAAGGCCATCAGACTGTTAAATAGCCATCACTAACATTGAGTGACTGCTGCCAACATACTGACTCAAATCTCTAGCCACTTTAACAATAAAAAATTGGATGTAATAAATGTATCACTAGTCACTTTAAACAATGCCACTATATAACGTTTACATACCATACATTACTCATTTCATACTGTACTCTATACCATCTATTGCCAATGCCGTTCGGCCATCGCTCATCCATATATTTATATGTACATGTTCTTATTCATTCCTTTACACTTGTGTGTATAAAGTAGTTGTTGTGAAATTGTTGGATTACTTGTTAGATATTACTGCATGGTCGGAACTAGAAGCACAAGCATTTTGCTACACTCGCATTAACATCTGCTAACCATGTGTATGTGACCAATAAAAATGTATTTTATTTATAGCCACAGCTATAAACAAGTAACTGCCAAAATACAGGAAACACCAACAACATCTTAATACGGCATGAGTCAGAACTGCTTCAATGCACCTTGGCGTAGATTCTACAAGTGTCTGGAACTGTATTGAAGGTATGTGACACCATTTTCCCATAATTTGGTGTTTTGTTGATGGTGGTGGAAAACGGTCTCAGGCACCGATCCAGAATCGACCATAAGTGTTCAATTGGGTTGAGATCTGGTGACTGAGATGGATGGCCCTGGCATATGGTTTACATTTTCATCAAACCACTCATGCGCCATTGTCATCCTATGGGGGCGTAGCCAAAACAATGGCCCACCCAGTATTTTTATAAATGATTTATATATGTTAATTACTCAGGCACCGCACCTGCTTTCAATATACTTTGTATCCCTCATTTACTCAAGCGTTTCTATTATTTTGGGAGAACAAATTCATGACAGCCTAGGAACAGTGGGTGGTTCAGAACAACAACTTTGTCTGCAATGGGATTCAATCTCGCAACCTTTCGGGTTACTTGCCCGACACTCTAACCACTAGGATACCTGCCACCCCCAACAGTTCACCCTGTTGAACCCTGGGTGGAGAAGACTTCCAGTGTAATGTCCCTGTCTTACTTTTCTTCTTTAATACTGCGTAAATTGGACCTGGTGGATGAGGGTGTAAAATAAACCTCTCAGGAGTGCAGTAACGGATCCTGCAGATACTAGTTATAGTGGGAGGTTGACAGTCTTCCTCATACATTCTTGTAATGTGCTCTAATAAGGCCAACAGTAAATGTTTACTATACTTGTGTACAACATGATTACTGTGTCTGTTTCGGATGTTTTGAAGCTTTGTACCTACCAACTAGTTGTATTATTGCTCTTTGATGAAAATAACTGGGAACGTGGCATTTATGCAAGTAACCCTGAAATGTGGTGATGACTGAGCTTCCTGCGTGTGCACAGTGCAGATACATGGAAAAGATTCAGGCTTCACTGGTGATACATGTCTGTAGCCTAAACTAATTAATGCACCTTCTCACTTTTTAGATGTTCAATTTCTCTATGCATTTAAAAAAATAAATAAAAGTATCCCAAGTTATATTGACACGATTTTGTAAAATACATTTGTTCCAATTTATTATGAGGAGAGGTCTTTAGCTGTTACATAACAAGACAAAGACTCCGATTGGCTGCGATGTTAAAAGCCATAACCGGCACCTCTCCATCCGGGACAGTTTTCTGGGATGCAAAGGAACGGCTGCTCTAATGGCTGACTGGGTGGAAGCACTGGATTGACTGGTAACTAGCGGACAATGTTAATGTTGTCGTGAATTTTGCATTATAGCTAGTGAACAATGTCACTGAGTTTCACCTTAATTGTGTGCTTGTTCTCGTACATGGAGATGCCTCCCATCATCAAACTGTCCTTTCCTGAGAAAGGATGTGTTCGTTTTCCGTTGCTAGGCCGTCCGATCGAGGGTTGTTAGGGGTGCTGTCCCGATTCTTTTGTAAACGAGTTGGCTAGCAAAATCACATATTCTAATTTGTTTCCGGATGATGTGAACATGTTCTCCAATTTTGTCAGCTAGATATCTTATTATTGCTATAATTGCCATAATTAGCATAAGCGTAAAGCTTTGACTATTTGTTGTTATTTTAGCCTGTGCACAGCGATGAACTGGCTAGCTAGCTTGTTACCGTCAATCAACTAACGTTAGCTAGCTAGCATAGGAAGTACCAGAGTTGATTATATTCCGACGCTTTCACTAGGGAGCACTGACCGATAACTATCAAGTTAGCTTGCCAATCTAACGTGACTTTGTGTGTGTGCCAATAACTAATGCTTTTTTCAAAGTTTTGCTAGCGAAATTACTTAACGTTAACTACAGTAGCTAGTTTAGCTAACCTAATTATGTTGTGTTCTTGCCTAGTTAGTTTTATTAACCAGCTAGCTAGCAGTGTCACTGAAAGGTCAAGCTGGTAGTTAGCTAAATGTCGCCGGCCAGCTGTGTTGTTTTGTTAGCTTGCACTACATTGACAAAAGTATGTGGACACCCTTTCAAATAAGTGGATTCGGCTATTTCAGCTCCCGAGGGGCGCAGCGGTCTAAGGCACTGCATCTCAGTGCTAGAGGCGTCCCTGGTTTGATTCCAGGCTGTATCACAACCGGCTGTGATTGGGAGTCCCATAGGCCAGTGCACAATTTGCCCAGTGTCGTTAAGGTTTAGCCAGGGTAGGCCGTCATTGTAAATTATGATATTTTTCTTAACTGACTTGCCTAGTTAAATAAAATAAAAAAACGTTGCTGGCTAGTGTATAAAATCGAGCACACAGCCATAGACAAACGTTGGCAGTAGACTGGCTTTACTGAAGAGCTCAGTGACTTTCAATGTGTCATCTTCATAGGATGCCACCTATCCAACAAGTCACTTTGTCAAATTTCTGCCCTGCTAGAGCTGCCCCGGTCAACTGTCAGTGCTGTTATTGTGAAGTGGAAATGTTTAGGAGCAACACCGGCTCAGCCTCAAAGTGGTAGGCCACACAATCTCACACAAGCTAAAAAATAGTCTGTCCTCAGTTGCAACACTAACTACCAAGTTCTAAACTGCCTCTGGAAGCTAAATCAGCACAAGAACAATCCCTCTGTAGATAAAGCAAGGTCCATGTTTGTCGAGATTGGTGTGGAAGAACTTGACTGTCCTGCAGAGACCTGACCTCAACCCCATCGAACACCTTTGGAATTAATTGGAACGCTGACTGCAAGCCAGGCCTATAATCCCCCAACCAATCAGTGCCTGACCTCACAAATGGTCTTGTGGCTGAATGGAAGCACATCCTCGCAGCAATGTTCCAACATCTGGTGGAAAGCCTTCCCAGAAGAGTGGAGGCTGTTATAGCAGCAAAGGGGAGGTCAACTCCATATTAATGACCATGATTTTGGAATGAGAAGTTCGACAAGCAGGTGTCCACGTACTCTTAGCCATGTTTTGTAGCTGCTAACTATCTGTCTGAAAACGTTGTAGCCAGGAAGCAAGTTTGATGCACAGTGCAGAAAGTTCTTCATAATCACAAAAGAAAACATGAACTAATCGTGTTGGCAATAGCTATTTGAAAATAATCATATGTGTTTAAAAATATATATTTTCTTACAGATTCTGATGTTGGCATCTCTGATATTGTGAACTCTTGACTCTGTACAATACTTGAAGGAAAGAAACACAAGCCAGTGGGACAAGGCCAGTTTGCCTGGGGACCAGTCACGATGTCTAAGACCAGAGAGTCGGTGAAGGTGGTGGTTCGCTGTCGACCCATGAATGAGAAGGAGCGGGCAGCTAACTTTGAGAGGGTGGTGCAGGTGGATGTGAAGCTGGGCCAGGTGGCTGTGCGAAACCCCCGGGGGGCTGCAGCCCACGAACACCCCAAGGTCTTTACATTTGACTCTGTGTACGACTGGAACTCCAAACAGGTGGATCTCTATGATGAAACCTTCAGGCCCCTGGTGGACTCTGTCTTACTTGGTTTCAATGGTACCATATTTGCGTACGGCCAGACGGGTACAGGAAAGACCTACACTATGGAGGGGGTGCGCAATGACCCAGAGAGAAGGGGTGTCATCCCTAATTCCTTTGAGCACGTCTTCACACACATCTCCCGCTCCCAGAACCAGCAGTACCTGGTGAGGGCCTCGTACCTGGAGATCTACCAGGAGGAGATCAGGGACCTGCTGTCCAAGGACCAGTCCCGCCGGCTGGAGCTGAAAGAGAGGCCAGACACGGGTGTATACGTCAAGGACCTGTCCTCCTTCGTCACTAAGAGTGTACGAGAAATAGAGCACGTGATGAACGTGGGGAACCAGAACCGCTCAGTGGGCTCCACCAATATGAATGAGCACAGTTCCCGGTCACATGCCATTTTTGTCATTACCATCGAGTGCAGCGAGCTGGGCGTCGACGGAGAGAACCACATTCGAGTGGGCAAACTGAACCTGGTGGACCTGGCTGGCAGTGAGAGGCAGACCAAGACAGGAGCCCAAGGAGAGCGCCTGAAGGAAGCCACCAAGATTAACCTGTCCCTGTCAGCCTTGGGGAATGTCATTTCTGCCCTGGTGGATGGCAGGAGCACCCACATCCCCTACCGCGACTCCAAGCTCACCCGCCTGCTACAGGACTCCCTGGGGGGCAATGCCCACACAGTCATGGTGGCTAACATCGGACCAGCATCTTACAACGTGGAGGAGACACTGACCACATTACGCTACTCAAACCGGGCCAAGAACATTAAGAACAAGCCCCGCGTCAACGAGGACCCTAAAGATGCTCTGCTCAGAGAGTTCCAGGAAGAGATTGCTCGGCTCAAAGAACAGTTAGGGAAACGTTCAGGGAAGAAGAAGAGGAGGAGAAGGGGGTTTGGAGAAGCTGGGGATGAACTAGAAGAGGACATAGAGGATGGAGAGACGGAGGAGGAGGATGATGATGATGGTGTAGAACCATCTGATAAAGTGGGTGCAGATTATTGGCGTGTACAGCAGGAGAAGTTGGAGAGGGAGAGGAAGGCCATCATGGAGGATCACAGTCTGGTGGCGGAGGAGAAACAGAGGCTGTTAAAGGAGAAAGAGAGGAAGATGGACGCCCTGAAAAAGGAGCAGGAAGCAGGCGAGATGCTTACTGCCAAAGTCAAGGTGAGGAGACTACATTCTGGTCCTTTTCACCCCAACATTCTCTTTTTTATTCTATACAGTACACGGCAAACGTTTGGACACATCTACTCATTCAAGGGTTTTTCTTTATTTGTACTATTTTCTACGTTGCCGAATAATAGTGGGGACCTCAAAACTATGGAATCATGTAGTAACCAACAAAGTGTTAAACAAATTAAATAAAATTATATTCAAAGTAGCCACCCTTTGCCTTTTTGACAGCTTTGCACACTCTTGGCGTTCTCTCAACCAGCTTCATGATGTAGTCGCCTGGAATGCATTTCAATTAACAGGTGTGCCTTGTTAAAAGTTAATTTGTGGAATTTATTTTTCCCTTATTTCATTTGAGTCAATCAGTTGTGTTGTGACAAGGCAGGGGTGGTATACAGAAGATAGCCCTATTTGGTAAAATACCAGTCCATATTATGGCAAGAACAGCTCAAATAAGCAAAGAGAAATGATAGTCCATCATTACTTTAAGACATGAAGGTCAGTCAATACGGAAAATTTCAAGAACTTTGAACGTTTCTTCAAGTGCAGTCGCAAAAACCATCAAGCGCTGTGATGAAACTGGCTCTCATGAGGACCACCACAGGAAAGGAAGACTCAGAGTTACCTCTGCTGCAGAGGATAAGTTCATTAGAGATGCCAGTCTCAGAAATTGCGTAAATGCTTCAGTTCTCGTAACAGACACGTCTCAACATCAACTGTTCAGAGGAGACTGCATGAATCAGGCCTTCATGGTCGAATTGCTGCAAAGAAACCACTACTAAAGGACATCAATAAGAAGAGACATGCTTGGGCCAAGAAACACGAGCAATGGACATTATAGACCGGTGGAAATCTGTCCTTTTGTCTGATGAGTCCAAATTTGAGATTTTGGGTCCAAACGCGTGTCTTTTGAGATGCAGAGTAGGTGAATAGATGATCTCCGCTTGTGTGGTTCCCACAGCGAAGCATGGAGGAGGTGTGATGGTGTGGGGGTGCTTTGCTGGTGACACTGTCTGTGATTTTATTTAGAGTTCAAGACACACTTAACCAGCATGGCTACCACAGCATTCTGCAGCGATACGTCATCCCATCTGGTTCACGCTTAGTCCCACTATCATTTTTTTTTCAACAAGACTATGATCTAACATGCATCCAGGCTGTGTAATGGCTATATGACCAAGAAGGAGAGTGATGGAGTGCTGCATCAGATGACCTGGCCTCCACAATCACCAGCCCTCAACCCAATTGAGATGCTTTGGTATGAGTTGGACTACAGAGTGAAGGAAGAGCAGCCAACAAGTGCTCGGCATATGTGGGGGAAAAGCATTCCAGGTGAAGCTGGTTGAGAGAATACCAAGAGTGTGCAAAGCTGTCATCAAGGCAAAGGGTGGCTACTTTGAAGAATGTCTAACACCTTTTTGTTTTGTTTACTACATGATTCCATGTGTTAATTCATAGTTTGTCTTCACTGTTATTCTACAATGTTGACAATGGTTAAAATAACAAAAACCCTTGAATGAGTAGGTGTGTCCAAACTTTTCACTGCTATTGTGTGTGTTTCCCTCACACCTCATGATTGTGTCCTCACCCAGGCAATGGAGAGTAAGCTTCTGATGGGCGGGAAGAACATTGTGGACCACACCAACGAACAACAAAGGATCCTGGAACAGAAGAGACAGGAAATTGCTGAACAGGTGATATGTGTGTATGGATGGACTTTTATTGATGGAGACAATTGAACACTCAATTGTATAGTATTCATTTGCCATCTGATCGGAAGAGTTAAATGATTTATGTGAGTAGTGTTCTTTGTGGTATTACACATCCTTGCCCTTACTGTGTGTGTGCGTGCGTGTGTGCGTGTGTGGTGTGCGTGTAGAAACGCAGAGAGAGGGAGATGAAACAGCAGGTGGAGAATCGTGACGAGGAGACCCTGGAGTTGAAGGAGACGTACAGCTCTCTACAACAGGAAGTAGACATCAAGACCAAGAAGCTGAAAAAGGTCGATCAGGAACTGTAGCAAAATAGCACCTTTTGATTCCATAGAAAACTGTCCTTTACGTTGTCAGTTCACTAGAGTTCAAATGAGATTGTGGCATGCACAACGTGTTCAGTTTTCCCTGGAACATTTGTTTGTTTACACTGAAACTATGGTGTTTTCGTCTCCTGTTGTGCTCGGTCTCATTATCCCTCTGATTTTTCTCCAGCTGTTTGCGAAGCTGCAGGCAGTGAAAACTGAGATCTATGAGGTCCAGGAGTTCCACATCAAGGAGAGGCAGGAGCTGGAACAGACCCAGAACGAGTTGACCAGGGACCTCAAACTCAAGTATGGACCCTGTCAGGCCACCAAACAGCACACATCTCTCATTTCACACACCCTATTAAAATAATTAAAATAAAAAATCAATGTAGTCTATTTTAGTTGTTCCCCTCTGACAATGAGTACATTCCTGGAATAAAAATGAGTGATTAGCTTTGACCTGGATTTTTCCTTGAATATCAGGAAGTAACAAGGAGAGTTGTTCTAGATAAGGTTTTGTACTGTGGTTGGTTCCCCCCGCCCCATGACTGCCTAGGCTTCGTCCTATTATCAATAATAGTATCCTCAGGCTGTTAGGAGGTCCCCCTGACCTTGTTATTCTGTCTGCCAGGCATCTCATCATTGAGAATTTCATCCCCATGGTGGAGAAGAATAAGATTGTGAACAGGGCGTTGTTCGACGAGGAGGACGACCACTGGAAGATGCGTCCCATCACACGCATAGAGGAGTATGTGCACATGAATTATGCAGTAGTAGTTAGACATACACATGGTCAAATATGTGTACAAAACACGCTGCAGTAATGCATACATGCACAGGGTTTGACCTAAGTGGTTGGCAAATCCCTCGTGTAGGAAGGAACACATACAAATTGTATGGCTGTCTTTTTGATAACTCTCAGTGACCAGCAGATGATGACCAGGCCAGTGTCAGCGGTGGGCTACAGAAGACCCCTGAGTCAGCACGCCCGCACGTCCATGGTGATGATGGCTGACGTCAGATACAAGGTATGATCTTCTTTATTCCCTCTGCTCTTCCTCTGCTCTCTCTCCCGTCCCTCTGCTCTCTCTCCCGTCCCTCTGTCTTCTCCTCTCCCATCCCTCTGCTCTCCCTCTGCTCTCTCTCCCGTCCCTCTGCTCTCTCTCCCGTCCCTCTGCTCTCTCTCCCGTCCCTCTGCTCTCTCTCCCGTCCCTCTGTCTTCTCCTCTCCTCTCCCGCTGCTCTCTGTCCCTGGTGACTGTGACTCACGCCTTGTCCTCTGAGTGGTAGCAGTCCCCCTCCTCTCTGTCTGTTTCCCCAGTCTGAGAATATCCTGATGCTGGAGATGGACCTTCCCGCTCGGACCACTAAGGAGTACGAGGGGCCAGTCATAGCGCCCACGGTAGCAGCAGCGTTGGAGGATGCTCTGCGGGAAGAGGATGCGATCCAGGTGGATGCCTCCAGGTTCCACAGCAGCCTCGAGCACACCAGCACTGGGGCAGTCAAGAAACCAAAGTCTGGGTAAGGCTCTGTCCCATTCTGTACAAATTGTATTTGTCACAGGCTTTTTAAACAACAAGTGTAGACTAAAAGTGAAATGCTTACAAGGGGGAGGGGGAGAAATGAAATGTAAATAGAGAAATAGTAGAAAAAACTAACACAAGGAATAAATACACAATGAGTAATGATCACTTGGCTATATACACAGGGTACTAGTTCTGAATGGATGTACAAGATAATTGAGGTAGATACAGTGCCTTGCGAAAGTATTCGGCCCCCTTGAACTTTGCGACCTTTTGCCACATTTCAGGCTTCAAACATAAAGATATAAAACTGTATTTTTGTTGTGAAGAATCAACAACAAGTGGGACACAATCATGAAGTGGAACGACATTTATTGGATATTTCAAACTTTTTTAACAAATCAAAAACTGAAAAATTGGGCGTGCAAAATTATTCAGACCCTTTAC
Organism: Oncorhynchus clarkii lewisi; assembly: GCF_045791955.1. Taxonomy (NCBI): domain Eukaryota; kingdom Metazoa; phylum Chordata; class Actinopteri; order Salmoniformes; family Salmonidae; genus Oncorhynchus; species Oncorhynchus clarkii. Next base: position 68,512,657 of record NC_092162.1, read on the forward strand.
TTTCAGTGCAGCAAACTCTCTCCAGAAGTTCAGTGAGGATCTCTGAATGATCCAATGTTGACCTAAATGACTAATGATGATAAATACAATCCACCTGTGTGTAATCAAGTCTCCGTATAAATGCACCTGCACTGTGATAGTCTCAGAGGTCCGTTAAAAGCGCAGAGAGCATCATGAAGAACAAGGAACACACCAGGCAGGTCCGAGATACTGTTGTGAAGAAGTTTAAAGCCGGATTTGGATACAAAAATATTTCCCAAGCTTTAAACATCCCAAGGAGCACTGTGCAAGCGATAATATTGAAATGGAAGGAGTATCAGACCACTGCAAATCTACCAAGACCTGGCCGTCCCTCTAAACTTTCAGCTCATACAAGGAGAAGACTGATCAGAGATGCAGCCAAGAGGCCCATGATCACTCTGGATGAACTGCAGAGATCTACAGCTGAGGTGGGAGACTCTGTCCATAGGACAACAATCAGTCGTATATTGCACAAATCTGGCCTTTATGGAAGAGTAGCAAGAAAGCCATTTCTTAAAGATATCCATAAAAAGTGTTGTTTAAAGTTTGCCACAAGCCCCCTGGGAGACACACCAAACATGTGGAAGAAGGTGCTCTGGTCAGATGAAACCAAAATTGAACTTTTTGGCAACAATGCAAAACGTTATGTTTGGCGTAAAAGCAACACACCATCCCCACTGTCAAACATGGTGGTGGCAGCATCATGGTTTGGGACTGCTTTTCTTCAGCAGGGACAGGGAAGATGGTTAAAATTGATGGGAAGATGGATGGAGCCAAATACAGGACCATTCTGGAAGAAAACCTGATGTAGTCTGCAAAAGACCTGAGACTGGGACGGAGATTTGTCTTCCAACAAGACAATGATCCAAAACATAAAGCAAAATCTACAATGGAATGGTTAAAAAATAAACATATCCAGGTGTTAGAATGGCCAAGTCAAAGTCCAGACCTGAATCCAATCGAGAATCTGTGGAAAGAACTGAAAACTGCTGTTCACAAATGCTCTCCATCCAACCTCACTGAGCTCGAGCTGTTTTGCAAGGAGGAATGGGAAAAAATTTCAGTCTCTCGATGTGCAAAACTGATAGAGACATACCCCAAGCGACTTACAGCTGTAATCGCAGCAAAAGGTGGCGCTACAAAGTATTAACTTAAGGGGGCTGAATAATTTTGCACGGCCAATTTTTCAGTTTTTGATTTGTTAAAAAAGTTTGAAATATCCAATAAATGTCGTTCCACTTCATGATTGTGTCCCACTTGTTGTTGATTCTTCACAAAAAAATACAGTTTTATATCTTTATGTTTGAAGCATGAAATGTGGCAAAATGTCGCAAAGTTCAAGGGGGCCGAATACTTTCGCAAGGCACTGTATGTACTTATATACACACAAAAGTATGTGTGTGTATATATATATATATATATACATACACACAAAAGTATGTGGACACCCCTTCAAATAAGTGTATTTGGCTATTTCAGCCACAACCGTTGCTGACAGGTGCATAAAATCGAGCACATAGCCATGCAATCTCCACAGACAAACACTGTCATTATAATGGCCTTACTGAAGATCTGTGACTTTCAACGTGGCACTGTCATAGGATGCCACCTTTCCAACAAGTCAGTTTGGCAAATTTCTGCTAGACTGCCCATGTGAACTAAGTGCTGTGAAGTAGAAAGGTCTAGGAGCAACAACGGCTCTGCTGCAAAGTGGTAGGCAACACAAGCTCAAAGAACGGGACCGCCGAGTGCAACACTCACTACCGAGTTCCAAACTGCCTCTGGAAGCAACATCTGCACAAGAACTGTTCATCGGGAGCTTTATGAAATTGTTTTCAATGGCCGAGCAGCCGCACACGAGCTTTAGATTACCATGCGCAATGCCAAGCGTCGACTGGAGTGGTGTAAAGCTCACCACCCGTTGGACTCTGGAGCAGTGGAAACACGTTCTCTGGAGTGATGGCAGTCCCACTGACAAATCTGGGTTTGGCTAATACCAGGAGAATGCTACCTGCCCCAATGCATAGTTCCAACTGTAAAGTTTGGTGGAAGAGGAATAATGGTCTGGGGCTGTTTTTCATGGTTTGGGCTAGGCCACTTAGTTCCAGTGAAGGGAAATCTTCATGCTACAGCATACAATGGCATTCAACATTTATTCTGTGCTTCCAACATTGTGGCAACGGTTTGGGGAAGGCCCTTTCCTGTTTCAGCATGACATTGCCCCTGTGCACAAAGCGAGGTCCATACAGAAATCAATGGTCGATCGGTTTGGAAGAACTTGACTGGTCTGCACAGAGCGCTGACCTCCACCCCATCGAACACCTTTTGGGATGAATAGGAACGCTTACTGCGAGCCAGCCTTAATCGCCCAACATCAGTGCCCGACCACAGTAATGCTCTTGTGGCTGAATGGAAGGAAGTCCCCGCAGCAACTTCATATGAATGGTTTTGGAATGAGATGTTTGACGAGCAGGTGTCTACATACTTTTACTAATGTAGTGAATAAAGTGACTAGGCAGCAGGAGAGATAATAAACAGTAACCACATCGTATGTGATGAGTCAAAAGATTTGGTGCAAAAAGTTTTAATGCAGATAACCAAATAACTACCCGGACTAACTATTCAAATCAAACTTTATTGATCACATACATACATTCTTAGCAAGTGTTATTGTGGGTGTAGTGAAATGCTTGTGTTCCTAGCTCCAACAGTGCAGTAGTATCTTAACAATACACAAATGTAAAATAGAATAAAGAAATATATAAATATTAGGATGAGTAATGTCAGAGTGGCATTGACTAAAATACAGTATATACACATTAAATTATTAGAGCAGTATGTAAATCTTATTAAAGTGACTAGTGTTCCATTATGGAAGTGGCCTTAGACATGGAATCAATGTATATAGGGCAGCAGCCTCTAAGGTGCCGGGTTGAGTAACTGAGTGGTAGCCGGCTAGTGATGGCTATTTAAGTCTGATGGCCTTGAGATAGAAGCTGTTTTTCAGGCTCTCTGTCCCAGTATTGATTCACCTGTACTGACCTCGCCGTCTGGATGATAGCGAGGTGAACAGGCAGCGGCTCGGGAGGTTGTTGTCCTTGATGATCTTTTATGCTTTCCTGTGACATCAGGTGCTGTAGGTGTCCTGGAGGGGAGGTAGTTTGCCCCCGGTGATGCGTTGTGCAGACCTCACTATCCTCTGGAGAGCCGTACGGTTGTGGGCGGAGCAGTTGCCGTACCAGGCGTTGATACAGCCTGACAGGATGCTCTCAATTGTGCATCTGTAAAAGTTTCTGAGGGTCTTAGGGGCCAAGACAAATTTCTTCAGCCTCCTGAGGTTGAAGAGGCACTGAGCCTTCTTCACCACACTGTCTGTGTAGGTGGACCATTTCAGATCGTCAATTACGTTTACACAGAGAAACTTGAAGCTTTCCACCTTCTCCACTGCGGTCCTGTTGATGTGGATCGGGGCGTGCCCCCTCCACTTTTTTCTGAAGTCAACGATCAGCTTCTTCATTTTGTTGACATTGAGGAAGAGGTTATTTTCCTGGCACCACACTGCCAGGGCCCTCACCTCCTCCTCGCTGTCTCGTCATTATTGGTAATCAGGCCTACTACTGTTGTCGTCTTCAAAGTTGATGATTGAGTTGGAGGCGTGGCCATGCAGTCATGGGTGAACAGGGAGTACATTAGGGGGTGGAGCACGCACCCTTATGGGGCCCCTGTGTTGAGGATCAGCAAAGTGGTGTTTCCTACTTTCACCACCTGGGGGCGGCCCGTCACGAAGTCCAGGACCAAGTTGCACAGGGCGGGGTTCAGACCCAGGGCCTCGAGCTTAATGATGAGCTTTGAGGGTACTATGTTGTTGAAGGCTGAGCTATAGTCAATGAACAGCATTCTGACGTACAGTTGAAGTCGGAAGTTTACATACACCTTAGCCAACTACATTTAAACTCAGTTTTTCACAATTCCTGACATTTAATCCTAGTAAAAATGTCCTGTTTTAGGTCAGTTAGGCTCACCACTTTATTTTAAGAATGTGAAATGTTAGAATAATAGTAGAGAGAATGATTGATTTTATTTCAGCTTTTATTTCTTCAGCCGCACCAATGTCAGAGGAAACGGTGTACAACTGGCGACCGAAGTCAGCTTACAGGCGCACAGCCCCGCCACAAGGAGTCGCTAGAGCGCGATGATACAAGAAAATCCCGGCCGGCCAAAACATCCCATAACCCGGACGATGCTGGGCAAATTGTGCACCGTCTCATGGGTCTCCTGGTGATGGCTGACTGTGACACAGCCTGGGATCGAACCCGGGGCTATAGTGAAGCCTCTAGCACTGCTGTGCCACTCGGAAGGCCCAGCTGCAGAGGGCCCATGCCAAATCTTTTCAGCCTCCTGACAACTGTTGGTGTGTGTGGACCATGATAATTCCTTAGTGATTAGGTATTTTAATCCCAGGGTCCTAAGCTAGTGCTGAGCTTGGAGAGGAATGGACAATGGTGTTGACCTCAGCTCAGCCTTCAATAAACAGCATTCCAACGTGTTCCTTTTTGTCCAAAAGGGAAATGGAAGTGTGGAGTGCAATCGAGATTGTATCATCTATGGATCTGTTGGGGCGGAATGTGAATTGGAGTGGGTCCAGGCTGTGAACCATGACCAGCCTTTCAAAGCTTTTCATGGCTAAAAAATGTGAGTGCTACGCGGCCATAGTCATTTAGACATGTTACCTTGGCGTTCTTGGGCACCGAGACTTTGGTGGTCTGCTTGAAACATGTAAGTATTACAGACTGAGTCAGGGAGATGTTGAAAATGTCAGTGAAGACACTTGCCAGCTGGTCAGTGCATTCTGAGTTCTGGTAATCCATCTGGCCCTGCAGCCTTGTGAAGGTTTAACGTGTTTAAAGGTCTTCCTCACATCGGCTACGGAGAGCGTGATCACACAGTTGTCCGGAACAGCTGGTGCTGTGTTGCTTGCCACAGTGTTGGTTGCCTCAAAGCAAGGTATTTAGCTCGTCTGGTAGACTTGTGTCACTGGACAGCTCGCGGCTGGGTTTCCCTTTGTAATCCATGATAGTTTGCAAGCCCTGCCACCTCTGAGCGTCCGCGCCGGTGTAATAGGTTTTGATCTTGGTCCTATATTTACGTTTTGCCAGTTTGATGGTTCGTTGGAGGGCGTAGAATAATTTCTTATAAGCGTCCGGATTAGTGTCCCGCTCTTTGAAAGCGGCAGCTCTAGCCTTTAGCTCAGTGCGGATGTTGCCTGTAATCCATGGCTTCTGGTTGGGATATGTACGTCCATTTTTTTTCCCCCCGCCTCTAGTTGCACAGGTGACATGCTGGTAGAAATTAGGTCAATGGTTTTCAGTTTCCCTGCATTAGTCACTGGCCACTAGGAGCGCCTCCTCTGGGTGAGCATTTTCTTATGGCCCTATACCGCTCTTTGAGTGTGGTCTTAGTGGTGGTAAATTGACAGCTACAAAAAATAAAGAAAATATTTTGGTAAATAATGTGGTGTGTGGGTCAGCTGTTTATTTAGCTGCACCCACCCACAATTGCTAATAACCCATCCGCAACCGCCTGACTACATGTGAAAACCTAAGGCCCCTGACTCAACAGAATGTCATACATTTATAGAATGAATGCTTCAATCTAGTTGACAAACTTTATAGATGTCATCTTCATTTGTGGAGCAAAGACGTTTAGGGACCAGGGATAAAAGACAATAATAGAAACAAATACTAATGTCCAAACGACATCAGTTTAACTGTTTTATGTGGAAGTAGAAAGCTGTGATAACGACCCAATGTTTCTGAAAAAGAGTTCAGTTTGGGCCGGATGCATATTTTATGTGGTTGAAATATAACCAATGTCTTTCACCTCCGACTCATTGAAGTAGAAATCTTCGTTCTTAATCGAGGTTAGTGATCGCTGTTCTGATGTCCAGAAGCTATTTTTCTGTCATAAGAAACGATGACGGCAACATTATGTGCAAAGAAAAGTTACGATCAGCGCAAAAAAAATAGCATAATTGGTCAGGAGCTATAAAATGGTCACTTCCCTCCAGTGCCATTCTGGGTTTTGTCCTTAGTTATTTCAGTAGGGAGGGTTTCTTCCTGTTTAGTATCACAGGTCTACTCGATACCACAGGGTTTATAAAGCAATAATCATAAGCAAATTTAGAAGCCATCCAATGATGTTTCCACACACACAAAAAAACGTTATCTTCTTCTCTTCCAACCAGCCGACCTAAAACGGGTAAGAAGACTGGTACCCCTACCTCTCGCACCCCCAACTCTCCATACAGCCCCTCCAGCCCAGGACATCCTTTATACCCACAATCCCGTGGGCTAGTGCCCAAGTGATAACTCCACACATTTCCTGTTTTTGGACCCAAAATTGAGAAGACTGCTTTTTGTTTTGTTTTTCTACTGAGTCTTGCAGACTGATTTTGCTGTCAGCAAGGGAAAGTGACAGAGACTCCAGACTGATTTTGCTGTCAACAAGGGAAAGTGACGGAGACTCCAGACTGATTTTGCTGTCAGCAAGGGAAAGTGACGGAGACTCCAGACTGATTTTGCTGTCAGCAAGGGAAAGTGACGGAGACTCCAGACTGATTTTGCTGTCAGCAAGGGAAAGTGACGGAGACTCCAGACTGATTTTGCTGTCAGCAAGGGAAAGTGACGGAGACTCCAGACTGATTTTGCTGTCAGCAAGGGAAAGTGACGGAGACTCCAGACTGATTTTGCTGTCAGCAAGGGAAAGTGACGGAGACTCCAGACTGATTTTGCTGTCAGCAAGGGAAAGTGACGGAGACTCCAGACTGATTTTGCTGTCAGCAAGGGAAAGTGACGGAGACTCCAGACTGATTCAAGCACTTTTTTAAAATTATTTTTTTTAAATATATTTTTATTTTACCTGAGACCATAGCTCTTATCATTTTTTATTTTTTTAAAGAGATTTGTATCTACCTTTCCAACCCACATGGTTACTGCAGTACAATACTATGCCATCTGTGCGTGATGTTCCAGAGACAAGCGGTTGAATACTACCTTCCCTTATGGGGCCCACACATGTTCTTAATGTTAACAGATAAGGACGGTGTCCTCTAGACCAATTATTTTTTGAGCTCTAGTCACTATGCATGTGTCCTCCTGGGCCCCTCCTAGGTCTACAGTGTGATGGGAGGAGATGTGGGACATGGGGGGGCTGGCATCGGAAAGGACAGATCTAAATGCTGTGGGGGGGGGGTTTGTCTCTGTCCAGAAGTGTTTGTGGTTGTCAATGTCCCTACTCAAGGTTTACAAGCTGTTATCCAGGTCTGTCTGTACACAGTTGTGCTTTAAGTATCTGTTGTCCTCAATAAGTGGGGGAGTGTTTTGTTTGTACTGCATGGTGAACTAACTGTACAGGCCGGAGGGTGAAGCACGCTGCAACACGTCTGTCACGTCACGCGATGTGGCCGGTCGCTGCTGGAATCACAACATGCTGTTCTTCCTGGAGCACATATGGTGACAGGGATATGGAAGAGGGGAACTAGAGGTCAACACAAGCCAAATCATCTATCAGGGTTCTGAGGTGCCTTAGATTCTCCAGACTCTACAGACCTACAGCGGCTGGCTAAAAGGAGGGGCAGGGAGCTGTGTGTTGCCTCAACCTCATCATCTTTACCGACCTCTCGATCTGCCTCTGAGTGTTCCTTGGAATCAACTGATTTGTTGTACCTTTAGGTAGAAAGTTTATGTCAAGAGGCCTCAATCAGAATGGGACTGGAGGTAGTTTTTCTTGTATGCTTTGGATAAATATGCACTGAATATTACACCTGCATCTGAGCGTTGCCCCCACGCCCTCCACTTATACTACCCTGTGACAGTATATGTGTATACTATGATATACTATATCACCTTTTGCTGTTGTAAAAAAATGTAATACTGAAAAAGGTTAACTTTTATTTCATTTTTATACATATGTAGATACCTTTTTTTTTTTTTTTTTTAAACAATGTTTTCTTTGAAAGACTATTTTTGGATTTGTATAAATTTAAGTGCACTTTAATTTTCTGTTACGTGCATTTGAAATGGCTTTAGTGTTTAAGTTTGTTTTAAGGTCGGATCAACTGTTGCACAATGTTTTATGGGAAGGATGCGTTCTGTCCTAAAATGTGATGTTCACTCAGATTCTGTGTGTTGAGACGTGTATGCATTTGGCATGAGATGGTAATCTTTATACAAGGGTTAGCCCCTATTTTTATTTTTTATACTTCTGACCATAGGGTTAATTCAGCATGATTTTTAGAAAATTCTTACGTCACCAAGCCATAGAATTTGGCATTTAAAATGAATCCCTACATTCTTTATCCCATTGTCACGTCACCGTATCTAAACTTTATGTATAAGACGATTCAGATATTGTTTTTGCCAAATGTTAAAATTATGCAGATGCACTACTATCGGTGTGACTGGCAACGCAGAAGTCCTCAACTGTTCTTTTTGTAAAGAAAAGTTAATAAAGATGACCTAATTACACGCTGATCTATTTTAATTTAAATGAGTGAAACTGATGTGTGGTGGAGTTGAAGTGTATGATCACATCCCAAACATTCAACTTTTGCATAAAATTGACTTATTAACAGCAGTCAAAAGTACAGCTCAAATTCCAAAATAACATCCTTAAAGACAACACACATTTGTCAGAACTTAAGGAATAGTTCTACAGTATACAAGCAAACTGGGAAATACCTTTTTAATTGCTCATATTCTACCACAGTATTGAAATATTTTTAAAAAATCACAACGTGCTGAGTCAGATGAACAAAACAATCTGCCTGGCCAAGGGAGTAAAGATTTATCACTTAACATTTGAAATCAATGTGAAAGTGTTACATTAAAAGGACAAATCAGAATAGTTTTGACCAAAATGCCAATTTCATGTGACATACTGTAGGCTGACTAAGTTAACATCCAGTCTGTAAGGTATCTGTAGCAAGTATGAGCTAAAGAATATATATATCTATATATAAAATTGTATTTATATGCAGAAGACCACCACACAATGTATAACTAAACGAGCAAAAAATATAAACCTTCATAAGTCAGAAATGAAAGGTTTCTTTTCTCTCTGCTGTTTTGACAGCACACAGTAGCTACATGCATTTCCTGTCCTGTCTTCTCACAGGTTTACAGCAGTGGCATGATACACTACACAGCCAAAAGTATGTGGACACCCGCTCGTCAAACATCTCATTCCAAAATCATGGGTATTAATATGGAGATGCCCCCCCCCCTTTGCTGCTATAACAGCCTCCACTCTTCTGGGAAGGCTTTCCACTAGAAGTTGGAACATTACTGTGGGGACTTGCTTCCATTCAGCCACAAGAGCATTAGTGAGATGGGGCACTGATGTTGGGCGATTAGGCCTGGCCTCGCAATCGGCGTTCCAATTCATCCCGAAGGTGTTCGATGGGGTTGAGGTCAGGGCTCTGTGCTGGCCCGTCAAGTGCTTCCACACCGATCTCGACAAACCATTTCTGTATGAACCTGGCTTTGTGCACGGGGGCATTGTCATGTGGTAACAGGAAAGGGCCTTCCCCAAACTGCTGCCACAAAATCACCTAGAATATCATTGTATGCTGTAGCGTTAAGATTTCCCTTCACTAGAACTAAGGGGCCTAGCCCGAACCATATAAAACAGCCCCAGACCATTATTCCACATCCACCAAACTTTACAGTTGCCACTATACATTCGGGCAGGTAGTGCTACAAACCCAGATTTGTCCACCGGACTGCCAGATGGTGAAGGGTGATTTATCCGTCCAGAGAACATGTTTCCACTGCTCCAGAGTCCAATGGTGGCGAGCTTTATACCATTCCAGCCAATGTTTGGCATTGTGCATGGTGGTGATCTTAGGCTTGTGTGCGCGGCTGCATGGCCATGGAAACCCACTTCATGAAGCTCCCGATGAACAGTTCTTGTGCTGACGTTCCTTCCAGAAGCAGTTTGTAACTTGGTAGTGAATGTTACACGCATCAGCACTCATCAGTCCCGTTCTGGGAGTTTGTGTGGCCTACCACTTCGCGGCTGAGCCATTTCCACTTCACAATAACAGCACTTACAGTTGACCGGGGCAGCTCTAGCGGGACAGAAATTTGACTTGTTGGAAAGGTGGCATCCTATGACGGTGGCACAGACGTCAGCACTTCAGTAAGGCCATTCTACTGACTGTTTGTCTATGGAGATTGGTGTGGCTGAAATAGCTGAATCCACAAATTTGAAGGGGTGTCCACATACTTTTGTATATACAGTTTATGTATTATCCCCTGTAAACTAACTTTCTTTCACTATTGATTACAGAGTAAACCAAAATACCAGCTTTGGATAAATGTACATGTCAAGTTTGGCGTTAATTTGATCTTAAATGAATTCAGAAGGTAATGAAATTCAACTCGTGAAAAAAATCCCAGTTTTTTTTTTTTTTTTTTATCTACCTATGAATCAAACGTCAATTATTTTCCAGAATTGACTGAATTAAAAATGGAACTGAACCATTTTAGAGGGAAAAGTAAACATTTACAAATATAAGAGAATTTGAGCAGAATCCATCATAACAATGGAAGAAGCATGGTCAACCCTAGTCTGTCATGTTCAAACTGAAACGTCTGCTGGACATGATCATGGCGTCATAGTGTCTCCTGCATTTATTCTCAAGAAAGTTAACTCAAAACAACACCTAATATCCACTGCCAGTCTGCTAACAAAATAGAGTCAAACAATAATATCGCTTTAAGTGTCTCTAAACCACAGGCATCATGGGTCATCAGTGTCACAACACATCTCATCAAGACAACCTCTACCAGCTCCACACCACCTCATCAACAGACAACCTCTACACCACCTCTCTTCAGAGGTCAAACATCTCTCTGGCTTCTGGACACTACTGAAATGACAAACTTTCTCCTCCACTCTGACACTATCCCATCTTTTCCTTCCATTTATGAAGCACAAGGCTCGATCTCAGATGGTTCTTCCAGTCTCTCGTGGTAACAGAAGATGTGGACCAACGTGCTCTGGGACATGTGGCTGCAGGTGATGTCCAATAAGTAGAGTTTGGTCTTTCAACCAGATAACAGACACCTCCATAGTTCTAGGGCTCACTCAGCACAGAATATATGAATCCCATTCTCACACACAGCTTAAGAGGGAAACAACTTCTGTTGGGTTGAGTGAAAAAGTGAAATCACAAAGATCCTCCCTTCCCAAATACTGCAACAACAAAAAATCCATTCACATAATTGATCTGTTTGGCTGTCTAAACATCCTCAACATTGAGAAAGCTAAGTTACTGAGTACCAGAGAGCCTAGAGACACCTTTCTATCCAAGGTGAAACCCTTCCCATACTGGTCAAATATGTCTCCTCCTTACAGTGACAGGAAAGGAATTGAGTAAGTAACAGTAACAGAGACCCAGTCAGAGACAGAGACCCAGTCAGAGACAGAGACCCAGTCAGACAGAGACCCAGTCAGTAACAGAGACCCAGTCAGGGGTCAGAAACAGAGACCCCGTCAGGGGTCAGAAACAGAGACCCATTCAGTTACAGAGACCCAGTCAGTAACAGAGACCCAGTCAGGGGTCAGAAACAGAGACCCCGTCAGGGGTCAGAAACAGAGACCCATTCAGTTACAGAGACCCAGTCAGTAACAGAGACCCAGTCAGTAACAGAGACCCAGTCAGTAACAGAGACCCAGTCAGTAACAGAGACCCAGTCAGAGACAGAGACCCAGTCAGAGACAGAGACCCAGTCAGAGACAGAGACCCAGTCAGGGGTCAGAAACAGAGACCCAGTCAGTAACAGAGACCCAGTCAGTAACAGAGACCCAGTCAGTAACAGAGACCCAGTCAGGCAGGGGTCAGAAACAGAGACCCAGTCAGTAACAGAGACCCAGTCAGAGACAGAGACCCAGTCAGGGGTCAGAAACAGAGACCCAGTCAGTAACAGAGACCCAGTCAGTAACAGAGACCCAGTCAGTGACAGAGACCCAGTCAGAGACAGAGACCCAGTCAGTAACAGAGACCCAGTCAGAGACAGAGACCCAGTCAGGGGTCAGAAACAGAGACCCAGTCAGTAACAGAGACCCAGTCAGTAACAGAGACCCAGTCAGGCAGGGGTCAGAAACAGAGACCCAGTCAGTGACAGAGACCCAGTCAGAGACAGAGACCCAGTCAGAGACAGAGACCCAGTCAGAGACAGAGACCCAGTCAGAGACAGAGACCCAGTCAGAGACAGAGACCCAGTCAGAGACAGAGACCCAGTCAGAGACAGAGACCCAGTCAGTGACAGAGACCCAGTCAGTGACAGAGACCCAGTCAGTAACAGAGACCCAGTCAGAGACAGAGACTCAGTCAGTAACAGAGACCCAGTCAGAGACAGAGACCCAGTCAGTGACAGAGACCCAGTCAGAGACCCAGTCAGAGACAGAGACCCAGTCAGAGACAGAGACCCAGTCAGGGGTCAGAAACAGAGACCCAGTCAGAGACAGAGACCCAGTCAGAGACAGAGACCCAGTCAGAGACAGAGACCCAGTCAGAGACAGAGACCCAGTCAGGGGTCAGAAACAGAGACCCAGTCAGGGGTCAGAAACAGAGACCCAGTCAGGGGTCAGAAACAGAGACCCGGTCAGAAACAGAGACCCAGTCAGAAACAGAGACCCAGTCAGAAACAGAGACCCAGTCAGTAACAGAGACCCAGTCAGTAACAGAGACCCAGTCAGTAACAGAGACCCAGTCAGGGGTCAGAAACAGAGACCCAGTCAGTAACAGAGACCCAGTCAGGGGTCAGAAACAGAGACCCAGTCAGAAACAGAGACCCAGTCAGTAACAGAGACCCAGTCAGTAACAGAGACCCAGTCAGTAACAGAGACCCAGTCAGAAACAGAGACCCAGTCAGAAACAGAGACCCAGTCAGAAACAGAGACCCAGTCAGGGGTCAGTAACAGAGACCCAGTCAGAAACAGAGACCCAGTCAGAAACAGAGACCCAGTCAGAAACAGAGACCCAGTCAGAGACAGAGACCCAGTCAGAGACAGAGACCCAGTCAGAGACAGAGACCCAGTCAGAGACAGAGACCCAGTCAGTAACAGAGACCCAGTCAGTAACAGAGACCCAGTCAGTAACAGAGACCCAGTCAGTGACAGAGACCCAGTCAGTGACAGAGACCCAGTCAGTAACAGAGACCCAGTCAGTAACAGAGACCCAGTCAGGGGTCAGAAACAGAGACCCAGTCAGTAACAGAGACCCAGTCAGGGGTCAGAAACAGAGACCCAGTCAGAAACAGAGACCCAGTCAGAAACAGAGACCCAGTCAGAAACAGAGACCCAGTCAGTAACAGAGACCCAGTCAGAAACAGAGACCCAGTCAGAAACAGAGACCCAGTCAGAAACAGAGACCCAGTCAGTAACAGAGACCCCGTCAGTAACAGAGACCCCGTCAAGGGTCAGTAACAGAGACCCAGTCAGAGACAGAGACCCAGTCAGGGGTCAGAAACAGAGACCCAGTCAGTAACAGAGACCCAGTCAGAGACAGAGACCCAGTCAGAGACAGAGACCCAGTCAGGGGTCAGAAACAGAGACCCAGTCAGTAACAGAGACCCAGTCAGTGACAGAGACCCAGTCAGAGACAGAGACCCAGTCAGTGACAGAGACCCAGTCAGTAACAGAGACCCAGTCAGAAACAGAGACCCAGTCAGAAACAGAGACCCAGTCAGAAACAGAGACCCAGTCAATAACAGAGACCCAGTCAATAACAGAGACCCAGTCAGTAACAGAGACCCAGTCAGTAACAGAGACCCAGTCAGGGGTCAGAAACAGAGACCCAGTCAGAAACAGAGACCCAGTCAGTAACAGAGACCCCGTCAGGGGTCAGAAACAGAGACCCAGTCAGAAACAGAGACCCAGTCAGGGGTCAGAAACAGAGACCCAGTCAGGGATCAGAAACAGAGACCCAGTCAGGGATCAGAAACAGAGACCCAGTCAGGGATCAGAAACAGAGACCCAGTCAGGGATCAGAAACAGAGACCCAGTCAGGGATCAGAAACAGAGACCCAGTCAGAGACAGAGACCCAGTCAGAGACAGAGACCCAGTCAGAGACAGAGACCCAGTCAGTAACAGAGACCCAGTCAGTAACAGAGACCCAGTCAGTAACAGAGACCCAGTCAGAAACAGAGACCCAGTCAGAAACAGAGACCCAGTCAGAAACAGAGACCCAGTCAGTGGTCAGTAACAGAGACCCAGTCAGTAACAGAGACCCAGTCAGAAACAGAGACCCAGTCAGGGGTCAGTAACAGAGACCCAGTCAGAAACAGAGACCCAGTCAGAAACAGAGACCCAGTCAGAAACAGAGACCCAGTCAGAAACAGAGACCCAGTCAGAAACAGAGACCCAGTCAGAGACAGAGACCCAGTCAGAGACAGAGACCCAGTCAGAGACAGAGACCCAGTCAGAGACAGAGACCCAGTCAGTAACAGAGACCCAGTCAGTAACAGAGACCCAGTCAGTAACAGAGACCCAGTCAGTAACAGAGACCCAGTCAGTAACAGAGACCCAGTCAGTAACAGAGACCCAGTCAGTAACAGAGACCCAGTCAGTAACAGAGACCCAGTCAGGGGTCAGAAACAGAGACCCAGTCAGTAACAGAGACCCAGTCAGTAACAGAGACCCAGTCAGTAACAGAGACCCAGTCAGGGGTCAGTAACAGAGACCCAGTCAGTGACAGAGACCCAGTCAGAGACAGAGACCCAGTCAGAGACAGAGACCCAGTCAGAGACAGAGACCCAGTCAGAGACAGAGACCCAGTCAGAGACAGAGACCCAGTCAGAGACAGAGACCCCGTCAGTAACAGTCAGGGGTTGTTGGTTTCTGCTGGGTGCTGCATCTGTGGAAAAGTCATTTCTCCCGGCAGTACAGCAGGTACATCTTCAGAGGCTCCGGGAGGGGCAAAACGAGAATCCTTTCTCTCAGGATGTTTATAGGTGGCTCTGCTGGGAGTAGCTCCCCTGTCTCCTTTTCTGCTTCCTCCTCCTCCTCCTCCTCCCGGGCTGCCCTTCGCTGCCCATCCTCCTGCCCCCCGTGGTTATTGTTGTTGTTGTCCAGGGGAGCAGGGGTGGGGTCAGCATTGCTCACCACACGCTTGTGTGCCAGTACTACAGAGGTGCAGTGGCGGCGGTGGTGAACTCGCCGGCGTTTAAAACGCGGGCCGTACTTGTGGAGCCCACTGACCCCCAGGCCCCTGCCTCCTCCAAAAGAGCCCTGACCCCGTGGCTGACCCCCCCCGTTGTCCGTGGTCACTCTCAGGGTGTGGCGGATGGCTATACGAGCCAGCTCTTGCAGTGTCCGCACCTCAAACGTGGCTGCTCCGTGGGTCACCAGAGATCAGCAAAGGAGAGAGAATGAAGAGAACGTCAGTATGCTTTGGATGGTGATCAAAACGTATGGGGGGGGGGGGTTTCCTAGCGTTTTTCACTCATCTCTTCTGACTTTTATGTTAGAAAATCCCAAACTGACAAGGTACTCACGTAGTGGGACTGTCTTGGGTTCGCCATTGGTGTTATGTTGGGGCAGTGCCAGTGGAGCGAAGGACACAGAAATGATCTTTTTGGTCTCCCAGCTGCTCTGGCCTGTACGCCTGATCTTGGTCAGCTAGGAAGAGTACAAGAATAGGGTACATTAGGGCAGGGCTTCCAAAACTTGGTCCTGCCCCCCCCCACGTGCACATTTTGTTTTTGCCTCAACACTACACATTTGATACAAATGATCAAAGCTGGATGATGAGATGGTTATTTGAACCAGCTGTGTAGTGTTAGGTCAAAAAACAAAACATGCACCCAGGGGTGGGGGGGGGGCAGGACCGAGTTTGGGAAGCCCTGCATTAGAGCACATCCTATTTGTGTAAGGGACATAATTACATGTATTTCAGTAGCTAGGTCTCCATCCTATTGGCTACAGATTTGCATGCATTATATTTTAGAATATGCATGAAAATATGCAAATTTTCTCATCAGAGGGGTGTTTCCAGCCAATGATGACGTATTGCACATACAAAAAAAATTAACTTTTGCTGTTCAATTCCCACGAATAAAAAAAAATACAATGGGTTTCCTTCACATTATCTTTAAGCTCATCACCGTGCACGTTGACCACGCTTTGAAGTTCATCACCACTCATTCCATCTGTAGCCTAATAAACCGCATGCCTGAGTCGTAGTGGGAGGACCACACAGCATATCATTGTGTGACTCCAAATGTACTCCAATTCAATGGTTATTATATCAATATTTGCGCATAAAGGCGTTTCCACCACCATTTATCGCATAGTACATTTTACAGACGAAAAGATCACACCACCTCTAGCGTATTTTATTTTGTCGACATTTTGCTGAGTTTACCGACAAATTGACATTTTCTATCCGACAAGTACAAGCATAAAAAAGGTTGGATGGAAACCTAGTTAGTGTGAGTATACACACCTTCTCCTCCAGAGGCAGTACCAGAATACCCCCCACCTTCAGCAGGTTCTTCATGTATTCTTCATGGTCTCTCTGCACTCCCGCGCCACAGTACACCCTGTCATACTGCCTGCTCTCAGGGGGGATCTCCAGGCAGTTCCCCGCCACAAACGAAGGTTCGCAGAACTCAAACCTAAAGAAAAAACACAAATACAGTATAAACAAAAACAATAGATTTTACAGGCTACACACTCCCACCTGATATTCAACTAGCCACGATGTCTACTGACAAGAGAGAACTTCAAGGCTGATGTAGACTGGAAAGGCAATCAGAGGTAAAGAGTCTCACTTGTCAAAGCTTTCGCTGGTTTTGATGAAGTAGTCTAGCTTCTGATAGGCATACTCAATCACATCAGCATATAACTCCACCCCATGGTTCACACCAAATGGACCTGGAACCAGGATTACAACAGAAAAATAACATCCACAATGCATTTCAATCAACTTTTCCAATCAGTTGGCCTGCTGATTTCCCCCTTTCCAACTCCAACAAGACCCAGAGTGGTTGTACTGTCCAGCTACAGTAACTCACCCAGGCCCGGAGTGGTTGTACTGTCTGCTACAGTAACTCACCCAGGCCCGGAGTGGTTGTACTGTCCAGCTACAGTAACTCACCCAGGCCCGGAGTGGTTGTACTGTCTGCTACAGTAACTCACCCAGGCCCGGAGTGGTTGTACTGTCTGCTACAGTAACTCACCCAGGCCCAGAGTGGTTGTACTGTCTGCTACAGTAACTCACCTAGGCCCAGTGTGGTTGTACTGTCTGCTACAGTAACTCACCCAGGCCCGGAGTGGTTGTACTGTTTGCTACAGTAACTCACCCAGGCTCAGAGTGTTTATTTTACCAGGTAAGTTGACTGAGAACACATTCTCATTTACAGCAACAACCTGGGGAATAGTTACAGGGGAGAGGAGGGGGGATGAATGAGATGAATTGTAAGCTGGGGATGATTAGGTGACAGTATGAGGGACAGCTTGGGAATTTAGCCAGGACACCAGAGTTAACACCCCTACGCTTACGACGAGTGCCATGGGATCTTTAGTGACCAGAGAGTCAGGACAC
The DNA here is from genome assembly GCF_045791955.1 of Oncorhynchus clarkii lewisi. Classification (NCBI taxonomy): domain Eukaryota; kingdom Metazoa; phylum Chordata; class Actinopteri; order Salmoniformes; family Salmonidae; genus Oncorhynchus; species Oncorhynchus clarkii. The sequence goes on from NC_092162.1 coordinate 68,530,293, forward strand.
ACGTTTAACGTCCCATCAGAAAGACAGCACCCTACAGAGGGCAAAGTCCCCAATCACTGCCCTGGGGTATTGGGATTTTTTTTTTTTGGACTCGAGGAAAGAGTGCCTCCTAATGGCCCCCCCAACACCACTTCCAGCAGCATCTGGTCTCCCATCTAGGGACCGACCAGGACCAACCCTGCTTAGCTTCAGAACCAAGCGGGCAGTGGGATGCAGGGTGGTATGCTGCTGGCTAAACCAGTTACAACAACTCACCCAGTATGAGTCCCACCATAGTGCTGAGGTACCCCGTCCCACTGCCCAGGTTGAGGAAGGACAGGCCAGGGTGCAGGTCCAGGGCCTCCATCACCTCAGAGTAGATACAGGGGGCTGATAGGTGGATGTTGCCGTGCCTCCAGGCCAGGTCCTTGTAGGCACTGTCACGGTACTCCTCCAGGTAGTAGTCGGCCCGGTCGATGGCCCTGAAGGCCCGCTCCACCAGGTCTGAATGGATGTAGTGTGCCTCCTTCAGGTTGTCAATCAACTCGTCATTATCCTCGCCAGCGCTCACAGCTCCTCCCATCTTGACTGGCGAGAGAGAAGGGGAAACTTCTGAGCCTTTATCTGAAGAACAGAAACAGGTTGTGTGCAATTGAATTGAAAGAGTTTGTTGCATTGCCACCACTAACAAAACATCATCCTCCACTTCACATTTTGTACATTTCAGAGTAAACAATCCCCATTTTTTGCCTTCCAATGATATACTGAAAGTGCTTTGTGAAAAGACTTCCTCAGCACATTAGGTGTGAGTGCTGTTCCTGTGGCCTGCCCCTGCGAACAATGCCAATGGGGAGATGACAAGCCAAATGTTGAGTTGGCCTGCTGTGTCATAAAGCAATAGAAAACAAAGGAGCCTGGCCACTTTAATGATGCTTGGTTCCTTTGATGCCTAAAACAGCCATTGTGTTTGATTGCCAAATGACTAATTTATGCACAATAAATTATTTGAGAAAATCCTCGATGGTAGTGAATATTTCTGAATAACATTATGAATTTATTTTTCAACAGCGATTACAAATACACGACCAAAAGATGGCGCTGTGGGACTTGGACCTTTGCCTTGTTTTAAGAGAAAAGTACACTATTTCCTGTAAAAGAACGCTGCGTTTTCTAACACAAACCTTGAAAAACAACCACACCATGCTAAAAAACAGCATATAATTTAGCAAGAAATGTCAAAACTACAATAACGTTACCCCACATGCATCCGATGACCTTCGCGAGACACGTTGCAGTTACTATTTGTGCGCAAGTTAACCCGATGTTGAGTCCAAAATATCCACAACAAATATGCAAACGTGTCAGATCATGTCAATTAAGTAGTTTAGTTAGCATCTAAATGGTTTTTAAGTGGTTGACACATTGGAAATGTGAAGAAGAAAAAAAGCCAATCGTAATCTGAACAAAGATTCGGGACTAACGTTAGGCAAGGTCGACAGACACACGCTAACATAACGTTAATTGGAAAATATAATTACCTAGAACTTGATAATCAAAATTTTCCGTGTTAAAATATCGATGGCCGCTGCAAATCAGCTTGTTTTAAGGCTTTTGTTCGGTAGCGCTCAGATAGTTCACAGCTAGTGCTAGCTAGGCGCTAACGTTACAGCTTCTACCCCCAAAACGGTACAGCTTCTACCCCCAAGCCATAAAACTGCTGAACAATCAAATGGCTACCCAGACTATTTGCATTGAACCCCCCCTTTCAGTTTAAAAAAAATATTTTAGATTTTTGTACACTGCTGCTACTCGCTGTTTATTATCTATGCAGTCACTTTACCCCTACCGACGTACAAATGACCTCAACTAACCTGTACCGATAGCCTCGTTATTTTTATTGTGTTACTTTTTTACTTAAGTTAATTTATTAAATATTTTTCTTAACTATATTTTCTTAAAACTGCATTGTTGGTTTATTAATGGGTTGCCTGCTGTATTCGGAGCAGATGACAAACACCTTTTGATTTGCGATGTAAACGTTCAACCAGTCGACGCGCTTACGTCATACGTAAGAAAAAGCAATGTAGATCTGATTATCATTTTGATTGGCTATTGATTGATACACTAAAATAAATCATGGGCCTAAACATACAATATAGTAATTGAACAAGCCCACCTGTAAATGTGCACCAAAGTGAATGTGGTGCAGGCTGCTAGATAAAATATGTTTACAGAATAGAATAGAAATACTATGATTTAAAAAATATATATATAATCTTGATTAATATAGCACATCAATCTGTTGAATGCAAGCTTTATATTTATCTTTAGGATTAGGCTTGAGCTGGAATGTGGACATGAAGCTAGGGTTAAGGTTAGGGTTATGGTTGAGGTTAGGGTTAAGGTTGAACCGGGATGTGGACATGAAGCTAGGGTTTGGGTTAAGGTTAGGGTTAAGGTTAGTGATAGGGTTAGGATTGAACTAGGATGTGGACATGAAGCTAAATGACGCAAATCATATTTTATCAGAGCGGAATTATATATGCTGCCTGTTCTATTATAGTAGTCTAAAATAAATAGCATATAGTAATTTATATTTATATGTATACACAAACAGCAACATGCCTTTTAAAAGGTTATGCTTGTTCACGTTATAGAAAATAGGCTACTGGAGTCTGAGGAGATTTCATTGACTAAAATGTATTTTACTTTTATTTCACTAGACAGGTCAATTAATTAAGAACAAATTCTTATTTACTGTAACGACCTGGCAAATATCTGACTCAAACATGTCATGTGACTGTGGCACACTATTTGAGATCTCATGTAGCCCAGCAGATGGCAGTGGTCAACCATGTCACGTGACTGTGGCACACTATAGCCCAGCAGATGGCAGTGGTCAACCATGTCACGTGACTGTGGCACACTATAGCCCAGCAGATGGCAGTGGTCAACCATGTCATGTGACTGTGGCACACTATAGCCCAGCAGATGGCAGTGGTCAACCATGTCATGTGATTGTGGCACACTATAGCCCAGCAGATGGCAGTGGTCAACCATGTCACGTGACTGTGGCACACTATAGCCCAGCAGATGGCAGTGGTCAACCATGTCATGTGACTGTGGCACACTATAGCCCAGCAGATGGCAGTGGTCAACCATGTCATGTGACTGTGGCACACTATAGCCCAGCAGATGGCAGTGGTCAACCATGTCATGTGACTGTGGCACACTATAGCCCAGCAGATGGCAGTGGTCAACCATGTCATGTGACTGTGGCACACTATTTCATGTAGCCCCGCAGATGGCAGTGGTCAACCATGTCATGTGACGTGCAGCCTGTCATCAAACATTGTCCTCCATTTTGGCAAACGACAAAACAAGAGAGACGTTTTTTTATTTTATTTTCTTCTCTGGCAACCCATAGCCTACAGTGTATGGCATACACACACACACACACACACACACACACACACACACACACACACACACACACACACACACACACACACACCAATTAACGCAAGCGACCGATGCACTTGTCTATAATTCTTTATTAATGTTTTTCATAGATAACATGGTTGATACCCCCAACAATAGCTGACATCTCTTATCTTGTTTATAATACTGACACGGGAACATGGGAACATGTACACAAGTACACAAAACACAGAGTCACAATTTCAGCCCAACTACAGAGTTAACCTCCAAAAGAAAACAGGAGACCCAGAGGCCATACAGCCAAGGCCTGTCCTGCTTTACAAAATGGTAGCAAAAGAACAACCACCTCTACAAAAGTAACAAAAATCCTTACTATCTATCATTGTGGAAGTGCTTGTAATTTTGGAAGTTTGTAATTTTCAAAAGGGTATTAATAATATGAATGCCTAGAAAATCCCCAGTAAAAATAGCTCATCTCTGTAAAAATGGGCTTAGCAGGACAACCCTTGGCTGTGCATTTAGTCACAAACTTTTTTTTTCTCTCTCTCTCAAATTTTCTTTAATACAACAACAATAACATTGTTCCTTAAATACAAATATGTACAGAGACTTCAACAACAAAAAAATTATTCTTCAAAATAATGCCCTAAACACTAATGCATTATCTATAATAAAGGTTATGCTCATTTGGATATTTCCTTCACAGAAATCGTCCATACAGTTGGATACCTGAATCATCGTAATTAGATCACAGTTTCCTTATCATTATAGCATATTGATGTTTTGTGTCTCTGTAACAACATGAATGTGTCACCACGGCAACAGCAATAGTATCTTCTCCTGCCTGTCAAAGACACATTTAATATGTTTTTCTTTTTTTAAATAGCCCCCCCAATCCTCCCTGATCCCCTGAAAATTTTGTCTTCACCTCTGCCAACCTCCTGAGCAGGATTTGAGCCAGCTTCTTAAAATGTAAACATACCTTTGCCTGCAATGAGTGGAGAGAGAAAGGCACACATGATAAAAGCACACAGCTTTAAGCTACAGTACCTACAGAGGGAGTTTGGTTTTGGTTTGATTAGCTAAATGACACCTTTTTACCATTCTACCAGATATGATTTTCTCCTGGAAATGTTAGTGTGGTATGTATGTACTTTGATTTGTTATGTTTTGTGTTTTTAATTAGGATGATAATGTTTGAAGTATAGGCACCTAATGATTGGCTACCTCCCTTTGCTGGACAGAACAGAATCAGGGGACCATTCTCAGGGGCCTTCAGATGTGTACAGTACCAATCTCAGGGGCCTTCAGATGTGTACAGTACCAATCTCAGAATAGGGTGCTTTGGGCTATCTTTTATCATGTTTACAGGGTACTCTACTCTGTCTGTCCTCACTTTAACTGATGAAGGAAGGGCAAAGGCCATTAAAGAGAGGACACTAAGAATCTTTGTATACCCTGGCCTACCACAAACTGCGATATTAGATCATTGGTTTTATATTCTGCCTTATTCAGGGGGATTCACAGGTGTGTGATCACTTTTGATCAGAGCGAACAGAGACTTCTTGCTTTCTCATGCAACACTGTACTTTTACAACCACTACATGAGGCCACATCCATTCACAACTAGCAACTGGAAATGGATCGTTTTACATGTCATGGCCAAATCACATGCCATGGTACAATATGTCACCATGCTCCTCCATCCTGTCTCGTACGTAGACATGACCATTATCATCCATGTAGTCAAATGTAGTGTTTATAAATTTTAAAAAACTGTCAACACAGCGTTCCATTGGCTGGCGTAACATGACCATGTATTTATACACTCTACTCTGTGCCAAGTTGACACAGTCCAACATTTTCAGTGCTTCTATCCCCATGACAATTGGCCATTTAGGAAAAAAACTAAAACATTACAAATACAGAAGACAGAAACTCCTTATAGGAAGAATATGTTCATCACTCATTATCAAATGAACAAGCTGTTGTTGTTAACACTTGATTCTATTAAGTTTTGTACCTAGCTTTATAAATGTGTTGGACTGCCATTCAGCCATTTAATCTTACATCTCAGTGCAGTTCAAGCAGTTTAAAAGGGGTCATACCATATCGAATAAGATATGAGAATAATCGTAACCTGTATACTCTTGTAGTGTAGTATGCATGCGCATTAAAGGGAGGTGGAAGAATAAGCTACTTTCTTAATCAAATGTATCAAGAACTCCTTCCTGAGGAAAAGTCACACAAGACAAAAGCCTTTAAAGGTTTTGACATTCTGAGTGATGGACACATATTTATGTAACAAACGCCTCTCTCACTCTCTCTCTCAAACCAAGAGGGAGACCTCTAGCGCTGCAAATCAATCTCCACTCCCACACGTTCCTCTCTCTTCACTTGGAGGGCTTTGAGTCAATCCCTGCTATCGCTGCATGCTTTGACTAATGTCTTAGTATCGTATTTATTTTGTAGATTTAGTCAGTTCTTTCCAGTAACCTGCGAGCACAAACCCTGCATCCCCTCTATTTATTTTACCTTTATTTAACTAGGCAACTCAGTTAAGAACAAATTCTTATTTTCAATGACGGCCTAGGAACAGTGGGTTAACTGCCTGTTCAGGGGCAGAACGACAGATTTGTACCTTGTCAGCTCGGGGGTTTGAACTTGCTAGTCCAACGCTCTAACCACTAGGCTACCCTGCCGCCTCGGCAGAGGGGATGGTCAAAAGATTTTGGTCTGAAAATATTACTGCCATGTGTAAACACGCGATAGCATTCATTGAATCAAACACCCCGGACACTGATGCAAAGGGAATTATACATCTCAAACAGTGTTTGGATTTACATTATCAGTCAGAAGTTTGGACGCAGCTACTCATTCAAGGGTTTTTCTCTTATTTTTTTTTACTATTTTCTACATTGTAGAATAATAGTGAAGGCATCAACACTTTGATATAACACATATGGAATCATGTAGTAACCAAAAAAAGTGTTCAACAAATCAAAATATATTGTATATTTGAGATTTTTCAAAGTAGGCACCCTTTGCCTTGATGACAGCTTTGCACACTCTTGGCATTCTCTCAACCAGCTTCATGAGGTAGTCACCTGGAATGCATTTCAATTAACAGATGTGCCTTGTAAAAAGTTTGTGGAATTTCTTGCCTTCTTAATGCGTTTGAGCCAATCAGTTCTGTTGTGACAAGGTAGGGGTGGTGTACAGAAGATAGCCCTATTTGGCAAAAGACCAAGACCAAGAACAGCTCAAATAAGCAAAGGGAAATGATAGTCCATCATTACTTTAAGACATGAATGTCAGTCAATACGGAATATTTCAATAACTTTGAAAGTTTCTTCAAGTGCAGTTGCAAAAACCATCAAGTGCTATGGTGAAACTGGCTCTCATGAGGACCACCGGATTCTCTCAACCTGCTTCACCTGGAATGTTTTTCCAACAGTCTTGAAAGAGTTCCCACATATGCTGAGCAATTGTTGGCTTCTTTTCCTTCACTCTGCATTCCAACTCATCCCATAACATCTCACCATTGGTTAGAGCCTGTAAGTAAGCATTTCAACTGTAATACCTGTTGTATTCAGCGCACGTGACAAATTAACTTTGATTTGATTTGAAAGGAAGGCCCAGAGTTACCTCTGCTGCAGAGGATAAGTTCATTAGAGTTAACTTCACCTCTGATTGCAGCCCAAATAAATGCTTCACAGAGTTCAAGTAACAGACACATCTCAACATCAGGAGACTGCTTGAATCAGGCCTTCATGGACAAATTAGTGCAAATAAACCACTACTAAAGGACACCAATAAGAAGAGAATTGCTTGGACCAAGAAATTCGAGCAATGGACACACCTGGTGGAAATCTGTCCTTTGGTCTGATGAGTCCAAATGTGAGATTTTTGGTTCCAACTGCCGTGTCTTTGTGAGATGCAGAGTATGTGAACGGATGATCTCTGCATGTGTGGTTCCCACCGTGAAGCATGGAGGAGGATGTGGATGGTATGATGGTGTGGGTGTGCTTTGCTGGTGACACTGTCTGTGATTTATTTAGAATTCAAGGCACACTTAACCAGCATGACTACCACAGCATTCTGCAGCGATACGCCATCCCATCTGGTTTGCGCTTAGTGGGACTATCATTTCTTTTTCAACAGAACAATGACTCAAAACACACCTCCAGGCTGTGTAAGGGCTATTTGACAAAGGAGAGTGATGGAGTGCTGCATCAGATGCCCTGGCCTCTACAGTCACCCGACCTCAAACCAATTGAGATGGTTTGGGATTAGTTGGAATGCATAGTGAAGGAAAAGCAGCCAACAAGTGCTCAGCATATGTGGGAACTCTTTCAAGACTGTTGGTAAAGCATTCCAGGTGAAGCTGGTTGAGAGAATGCTAAGAGTGGGCAAAGCTGTCATCAAGGCAAAGGGTGTCTACTTAGAAGATTCTGCAATCTAAAATATATTTTGATTTGTTTAACACTTTTTTTGGTTACTACATGATTCCATATGTGTTATATCAAAGTGTTGATGCCTTCACTATTATTCTACAATGTAGAAAATAGTCAAAATAAAGAAAAACCTTTGAATGAGTAGGTGTGTCCAAACTTTTGACTGGTACTGTACATTAAAACACAAACAGGGTAAATTTGCAGGTCTTTGTTTCTCTTTTTCTCACTCTGCTGGGGTGAGTACCAGTACATTCCTAGTGGCCATAACCCAGTGTGCTATTAGAAGTCCATACTCAAATGCTGGCACTTTCAATGGTTTAAAAAAAATACACAAGAGAGTTTCATTACACTTTCTGAAAGCTAATTACACTACCCATTATCACAGGGTCTCCCATTAGGCTACCTCATTATATTATCACAGGGTCTCCCACTAGGCTACCTCATCATATTATCACAGGGTCTCCCACTAGGCTACCTCATTATATTACCACATGGTCTCCCACTAGGTTACCTCATCATATTATCACAGGGTCTCCCACTAGGCTACCTCATTATATTACCACAGGGTCTCCCACTAGGCTACCTCATTATATTACCACAGGGTCTCCCACTAGGCTACCTCATCATAATATCACAGGGTCTCCCACTAGGCTACCTCATTATATTACCACAGGGTCTCCCACTAGGCTACCTCATTATATTACCACAGGGTCTCCCACTAGGCTACCTCATCATATTATCACAGGGTCTCCCACTAGGCTACCTCATCATATTATCACAGGGTCTCCCACTAGGCTACCTCATCATAATATCACAGGGTCTCCCACTAGGCTACCTCATTATATTACCACAGGGTCTCCCACTAGGCTACCTCATTATATTACCACAGGGTCTCCCACTAGGTTACCTCATCATATTTTCACAGGGTCTCCTACTAGTTGCAACAGATCACTCAGAGCAAGTACTACACTTTCCCTATTGGCTTTTTAACGTTGTGATCTGTGTTTGAGAGCTGACCTTATCATAATCTTATCACAACGACACAGTACTGCACAATATAACGCCAATGTGACCAAAGAGGCCTCTATGCATGAACTCACTCACAGGACACTTGAACGAAGAGCCAACCATTTAGTTAAGATTACAGACATTTCAGATTCACTACAACATACATTAGCTTTTCAGATTCACTACAACATGCGTTAGCATTTCAGATTCACTACAACATGCGTTAGCATTTTCACCATGTCTGGATCAAAGATAGAGAGAAATCCATAGAAAAGGAAACCTAAAAAGCCACAGTCATATCCGCCTCTATTCGTCACAACTCTCAGACAGGTGTAGTTCCTCTGATAAGCTAACAGAAGAGGAAAAGAGGCAACAATTACACTGGAAAAATATATGCATGTTTCTATTCATATAGCTTTTAAATGTCTATTTATACAGAATGTATATACAGTGTACTTATGGCCATCTTGGCAAAGAAACAAAGGCATCTGAAACAATCCCAACTCTCGGTCTGACGCCCTGGTCATGTCACGTGACTAGACATTGTACATTGCAGAATGCAAAGAATCAGGAAAGAAAGTGAGGGGTTTGTGGCACTTTGTGCATCAACAAATGAAATCTAAAATAAGGCTACATGGGCGTAGTGGATCTGATATTAGTTGTCATTCTCCTTGATGGTTTAGTTTTTCCTTAAAGTGTTTTAGACCCAGACATCTAGTCTAGAACACACTGGAACAGAGCTCTAGAACACACTGGAACAGAGCTCTAGAACACACTGGAACAGAGCTCTAGAACACACTGGAACATAGCTCTAGAACACACTTGAACAGAGCTCTAGAATACACTGGAACAGAGCTCTAGAACACACTTGAACAGAGCTCTAGAACACACTGGAACAGAGCTCTAGAACACACTGGACCAGAGCTCTAGAACACACTTGAACAGAGCTCTAGAACACACTGGAACAGAGCTCTATGTAGCTTCTGCCCAAGACATTTAGAGAAAAGAATAAACAGAGAAAAAATATTTGATCAAAAGGCATTAAAACATCTCTGGTACGTTAAAGATGTTTTGGGTTAGCCAGTGTTGGCCACTACAAAGCGCTCGGGGAAGAAACATTTTATCCTTCTATTTTCTTGGTCTTATTTTTCCTGACAAAACGCAAACAACTCCTTGCTGACACAAAGACAATCTGATACCAACAGAACAGTGACTGCTTGTGTTTGTTATTCTGCTTAGGAATAACTGCTGGTATATCTATGAAAGCAAATCAAACAATATTCTATGATTTTCTTTCGGGCCATGGTTTTTTCTTTATTTAAATATTAGCCATGGATTTTAAGACTACTAAGACTCAGCCATCACAGCACACACAGAAATGACTAAATAAATATACAACCATATGACAGTCAATTTCCTCAATATTAAATAAATAATAAATACATACTTTCTTTTTAAGCCGTGGATTTTCTGAAGATACTTTATCATAACAGAAATAACAGAAATGAAAACAGTTTTATAAAATTATCAAAACTTTTGTCAGTTATAAAATATCTGCACTTAAAAATGTTTAAAAAAAAAATATTTAAAATAAAATAAGATATATAAAATAATTAAGTGTGAACAGTTATCTATAGATATTTTTAAATATTGATGTCGAAGACTCCCTGTTTTAAATCTTTATGGCCATGATAGACCAGCAGGGTTGCATTTTGTGTTTCACAAAACAAAAAAATAAAGTGAATAAATAGATAACATTAAATAAATACAAGTAGTTTAACATAAAATGGCAATAAATTACAATTTTGTGCATTCACAAATGTTTTATAATTTATATAACATGAATTATTGTACCACAAACTATTCATTGAAATGAAGTGCAATTTCTATGTTCATAAAAACTATTGATAGGACTAACTGGAATTGACCATTACTATCATCATTCAGTTCAAGGAAAGAAGGCTGTATTTGCTGCTCTCATACACCAGTTGTTCCATTAAAAATATAGTACAGGCTGTACTGTTGATTTCCAGAAGAGAAAAACTCCCCCGTGATTTGTGACTTAATCTTCATTTGAACAGTTGTTCTGCTGATTTCAGACATAGAGCCGTGTTGACATCTTGCTGCAGTAGTAACAACAATAAGTACATGAACCAATACTCAAGAAGACCTCAGAGTTCAGTGATTCTCCATTTGCTTCTCCTCAATAGGGGTTGCTGCACCGCTCACAAGCACGCTCTCCTTATCCTGCCCCAGAGCAACCTTTCTGAATGAAGCCTTAGTGTCTTCCCTAGAACACAACGTTGGCGTTTCATCGGCTTGGTTTTTGATATTTCCTCAACGGTTTTCTTCACCTCATGTAGGCAGGTCTGACCCACTACTTCCCATCTTTATTTATTTTGTTCTTCTCCAAATTGTTGCTGAACTAAAGCTTGAATTACAGTATACATTGGGACAGTCAATGAGACACCTCCAAAACAGGACAGACATGAAAACGACAAAGATAACATATCACAAACAAACAAATCCCCAGATATAGATTTTTTTTCTCATCAATTCAAACTGAAGGATTTGGTTCCATTTCACTTCCTCCTTCCGATCCCAGCAGCAGCAGGTTTGGATTTTGGTCCTAGTTAAGTTTTTCTTCTTTACAGAATGCTCCCTGGGTTTAATTTAAGTTGTCGTTTATAAAACCTGAATGCCCTTTTTGTATTCGTATTCTCGGTAAATATACTGTGGTCTCTTGACTCCATCTCTCCTTTGACATGTTTTCACTTTTTTTTTTTCTCTCAAGGTTTTCACACCTTGATGCTCTTCACAGCCTTGTTGATGCTCTCCAGCAGAGCCTTGTTCTCCGGGTTCTGGAAGCACTCCTTGTTGGTGTACATGTCAGTCAGGGTGCTCAAGTAGCTGTTGAAATTCTGCTCAGTGATTGGCTCCTGCTGTGATGCGAAAAACAAGGAATTTCAATTTGTTTGTACAGTATACAGTTTCTGTTTAGTGTGTTTCTGTCCATGTGTGTATTAGTTTGTGTTAGTGTGTGTATTAGTTTGTGTTAGTGTGTATATTAGTTTGTGTTAGTGTGTGTAGTAGTTTGTGTTGGTGTGTGTATTTGTTTGTGTCTGCATGTTCAAGCCTCGGCCACAGCTGTTTCTGTACTGTATGTAAATGTATTTAACTCACCATGTGTGGGAGACGTATGTTGGCCAGGCTGCGGATCAGGGCGTGGCTGAGGCCAGATAGCTCCACGAAGAGAGCCTCATTCTGCTCCTCAATCAGCTTGTTCTCATCCTCAATGTTCTTCAGGTTCTTCTCCATGGATGAGATCTGCACCACAGCCCAACTGTTATTTACACATTCTGTATATACATTTACTTGAGCTCAGTCATTTTGCAATAAACCACAATGTTAAACTGTTAGATATTGGCTCAATAATGCGACACAAAGACACACACACTGTCATGTGCCTATCACTGAGGACTGGCTTCCGTCTGGCCACTCTACCATAAAGGCCTGAATGGTGAAGTGCTGAAGAGATGGTTGTCCTTCTGGAAGGTTCTCCCATCTCCACAGAGGAACTCTAGAGCTCTGTCAGAGTGACCATCGGGTTCTTGGTCACCTCCCTGACCAAGGCCCTTCACCCCCGATTGCTCAGTTTGGCCAGGCGGCCAGCTATAGGAGAAGTCTTGGTGGTTCTAAACACACACACACACACACACACACACACACACACACACACACACACACACACACACACACACACACACACACACACACACACACACACACACACACACACACCTGTGTCTGCAGGTTCACCATGTCTGTCTCCATCTCGTTGTTGGTCTCGTTGAGCTCATTGATCTCCTTGTTGAGTTGCTTCATGTCCTCGTCATTATCCAGAACTACAGGATGAAAAGGGGATGTCATCATTTGGGGCGGCAGGGTAGCTTAGTGGTTAGAGCGTTGGACTAGTAACCGCAAGTTCAAACCCCCGAGCTGACAAGGTACAAATATGTTGTTCTGCCCCTGGTTCCTAGGCCGTCATTGAAAATAAGAATTTGTTCTTAACTGACTTGCCTAGTTAAATAAAGGTAAAATAAATAAATAAGAGAGAACAGGAAAACTGGGACAACATCATAGTTTGAAAAACGAAACGACGCAATGCTCTCTCGCCATTAAAAAACTCATTATTTTATTAAACCAACTTGAAAAAAAGCTTGAAGGTAATGAGGTAATGAACAAACATTCTAGTTTGAAATACTGTATTGACTAGACATTGACTGCCACATAAAGGTGTTCCCTATTCCGTTGTTCTCTTACCGCCACTGGCCCTGAACTTGGTGCTCAGGTACTCCTCTCCAGGGAACTTGGCTTTCTTCTTGGCAAAGGAGGCTCTGGGACAGCCAGAGAGACTACAAAACAGGAGGAATAAAAATGGTCCATTTCATCAAGTTGAGTATTTGAAACCATGAATGAAACACACAATGATACAGTTAGATTGATTATGCAACCAGGGGTAATAATCTGCCCTGTGTTCTGTGTTGTCATTGGTCTATACCTGCGGTGTGTGAGGAAGCTGGCCTGTGATTGGCCTTTACCTGCGATATGTGAGGAAGCTGGCCTGTGTTCTGTGTTGTGATTGGTCCTTACCTGCGGTGTGTGAGAAAGCTGCCGTTGGCGTGTCCTGATCCATCGCAGTCGGGGGTGGGGCAGGTGGGGGCCTCCGTCTTGAAGGCCTTCCAGGAAAAAGGGTTACCGTTGAGCATCCCTTCCTTCTGCCTGCGGGCAGCCAGCGGGCACCCATAGGCACTGCGATGCGTGGCGTACTTCCCACTGATGTGACCTAGGCTGTCACAGCCAGGCACAGGGCATCTGTAGGGAAGAGAGAGAGTGACAGAGAGAGAGAGGGGTAACATTAGTATATCTATAGATATGTGACTTGTAGAGAGAGATGAGATGTAAAGCACAAAGTGTATTGTAAATATAGTTATAACATAATTTCATATAAAAAATGAATGTGTAAGACTGCCATTACTTGAGTCGCATTAGCTGGCATCATTTCACTATGTAACAATATTTCACTATGTAACACTATGTGACACTATGTAACACTATTTCACTATGTAACACTATGTAACACTATTTCACTATGTAACACTATGTAACACTATTTCACTATGTAACACTATTTCACTATGTAACACTATGTAACACTATTTCACTATGTAACACTATGTAACACTATTTCACTATGTAACACTATTTCACTATGTAACACTATGTAACACTATTTCACTATGTAACACTATGTAACACTATTTCACTATGTAACACTATGTAACACTATTTCACTATGTAACACTATTTCACTATGTAACACTATGTAACACTATTTCACTATGTAACAATATGTGACACTATTTCCCTATGTAACATTATGTAACACTAGTTCACTATGTAAAACTATGTAACACTATTTCACTATGTAACACTATGTAACACTATTTCACTATGTATTACTATGTAACACTATGTAACACTATGTAACACTATTTCACTATGTAACAGTATGTAACACTGTTTCACTATGTAACACTATTTCACTATGTAACACTATTTCACTATGCAACACTATGTAACACTATGTAACACTATTTCACTATGTAACACTATTTCACTATGTAACACTATGTAACACTATTTCACTATGTAACACTATTTCACTATGTAACACAATTTCACTATGTAACACAATTTCACTAAGTAACACTATGTAACACTATTTCACTATGTAACACTATTTCACTATGTAACACTATGTAACACTATTTCACTATGTAACACTATTTCACTATGTAACACTATTTAACACTATGTAACACTATTTCACTATGTAACACTATTTCACTATGTGACACTATGTAACACTATGTAACACTATTTCACTATGTAACACTATTTCACTATGTAACACTATGTAACACCATTTCACTATGTAACACTATTTCACTATGTAACACTATTTCACTATGTAACACTATGTAACACTATTTCACTATGTAACACTATTTCACTATGTAACACTATTTCACTATGTAACACTAATTCACTATGTAAAACTATGTAACACTATTTCACTATGTAACACTATTTCACTATGTAACACTATGTAACACTATTTCACTATGTAACAATATGTGACACTATTTCCCAATGTAACAATATGTAACACTATTTCACTATGTAACACTATGTAACACTATTTCACTATGTAACAGTATGTAACACTGTTTCACTATGTAACACTATTTCACTATGTAACACTATGTAACACTATTTCACTATGTAACACTATTTCACTATGTAACACTAATTCACTATGTAACACTATTTCACTATGTAACACTATTTCACTATGTAAAACTATGTAACAATATTTCACTATGTAACACTATGTAACACTATTTCACTATGTAACAATATGTGACACTATTTCCCAATGTAACAATATGTAACACTATTTCACTATGTAACACTATGTAACACTGTTTCACTATGTAACACTATTTCACTATGTAACACTATGTAACACTATTTCACTATGTAACACTATGTAACACTATGTAACACTATTTCCCAATGTAACACTATTTCACTATGTAACACTATTTCACTATGTAACACTATTTCACTATGTAACACTATGTAACACTATTTCACTATGTAACACTATTTCACTATGTAACACTATTTCACTATGTAACACAATTTCACTAAGTAACAATATGTAACACCATTTCACTATGTAACACTATTTCACTATGTAAAACTATGTAACACTATTTCACTATGTAACGCTATGTAACACTATTTCACTATGTAACACTATTTCACTATGTAACACTATGTAACACTATTTCACTATGTAACATTATTTCACTATGTAACACTATGTAACACTATGTAAAACTATTTCACTATGTAACACTATGTAACACTATTTCACTATGTAACACTATGTAACACCATGTAACACTATGTAACACTATTTCACTATGTAACACTATTTCACTATGTAACACTATTTCACTATGTAACACTATTTCACAATGTAACACTATTTCACTAAGTAACACTATG
Organism: Oncorhynchus clarkii lewisi; assembly: GCF_045791955.1. Classification (NCBI taxonomy): domain Eukaryota; kingdom Metazoa; phylum Chordata; class Actinopteri; order Salmoniformes; family Salmonidae; genus Oncorhynchus; species Oncorhynchus clarkii. Next base: position 68,546,321 of record NC_092162.1, read on the forward strand.
TAACACTATATAACACTATTTCACTATGTAACACTATTTGACTATGTAACATAACACTATGTAACACTATTTCACTATGTAACACTATTTCACAATGTAACACTATGTAACACTATGTAACACTATTTCACTGTGTAACACTATTTCACTATGTAACAGTATGTAACACTATTTCACAATGTAACACTATTTCACTATGTAACACTGTGTAACACTATTTCCCAATGTAACACTTTTTCACTGTGTAACACTATGTAACACTATTTCACTATGTAACACTAAGTAAAACTATTTCACTATGTAACACTATTTCTCTATGTAAAACTATGTAACACTATTTCACTATGTAGCACTATTTCACTATGTAACACTATGTAACACTATTTCACGATGTAACACTATGTAACACTATTTCACTATTTAACACTATTTCACTATGTAACACTATTTAACACTATTTCACTATGTAACACTATTTCACTATGTAACACTATTTCACAATGTAACACTATTTCCCAATGTAACACTATTTCACTGTGTAACACTATGTAACACTATTTCACTATGTAACACTAAGTAAAACTATTTCACTATGTAACACTATTTCTCTATGTAACACTATTTCACTATGTAGCACTATTTCACTATGTAACACTATTTCACGATGTAACACTATGTAACACTATTTCCCAATGTAACACTATTTCACTGTGTAACACTATGTAACACTATTTCACTATGTAACACTAAGTAAAACTATTTCAATATGTAACACTATTTCTCTATGTAACACTATGTAACACTATTTCACTATGTAACACTATTTCACTATGTAGCACTATTTCACTATGTAACACTATGTAACACTATTTCACGATGTAACACTATGTAACACTATTTCACTATGTAACACTATTTCACTATGTAACACTATTACACTATGTAACACTATTTCACTATGTAACACTATGTAACACTATTTCACTATGTAACACTATTTCACTAAGTAACACTATGTGACACTATGTAACACTATGTAACACTATTTCACTATGTAACACTATTTCATTATGTAACACTATTTCACTGTGTAACACTATTTCACTATGTAACACTATTTCACTTTGTAACACTATTTCACTATGTAACACTATGTAACACTATTTCACTATGTAACACTATGTAACACTATGTAACACTATTTCACTATGTAACACTATTTCACTATGTAACACTATGTAACACTATTTCACTATGTAACACTATGTAACACTATGTAACACTATTTCACTGTGTAACACTATTTCACTATGTAACACTATGTAACACTATTTCACTGTGAGGCCAAAAACCTGCCCGACTAAAAACAAAGTGTTACTTCATCGCCGTAGGTTTAATATTATTGGTACCTCGCTATAGGTACTGTACCTGTTGCCTGGCATCATGTCGTGGTAGCATAGCCAAGCAAGCACATTCAACAAACACAGACACCCAGGTATTTTATTAGCTGTCGTCAGTTGAAAAGAGACAATTTCAGAGAAATATTACTGTACTATTTTTTGAGACATGATCTACACTGCAATACTCTACGATGAACTACAGTACTATGAGTCAGCACAGGCAGCGCAGTGCGTCTCAGGCTGGTCTGGGTGTGGTACTGCTGTGATGATGTCATCTCTAGGAGACAGACTGGGGACAGGTCATCCTGCCTCTGCACGGAGGTCAGGGTGACTGCCTTTACTATTTTGGATGTGACTTTTACCGTAAATCTTAATTGGAAGAAAAAAGGGCCGTGGCTTTCTTTAGTGGTACGAACTTTAAGAGCTCGGAGTCCTCCTTGTCGTCCTTGGTGGGAGATGTTTTTAATCCACCTTTCTTGGCACGGGGGCACCCAGACAAACTGAAAACAGAAAGTATGAAGCTGATAAAAAAAGGGTGGAAAAACACCTTGAACAATCGTCTTCTATGGTGGAGACGTTACTGTTTGACAACAGGGATGGAACATTATATGGAAGCATCTTATTTGTTTTATTCTAATGCCCGAAAGAAAGTGAAACATTTTAAATTAAAATAAAAGAAACCAAAAAAAAAAAATAACGCTATTTTAAATAGTAAATCCAACAAAGTAGTAAAACCAAACTAAAAGGATAAGCATATCAAAAATTGATAAAACTAGATTTTTCACAATTGCGGATGAGTGTATGAGTGTATGAGTCCTGCCTGAAACGACCATGATCTCTTTCTAAGCTTCACTGGCCTTGTGTGTCTGTGTGTGAGAGAAGGAGGAGCGAGGGAGAGGGAGAGAGAAGGTCGTTTTGCGACTGTCTCCCATACAAGATGGAAAGTAGGTAGGGATGGTGAACGTAGGTTGGTAGTCCACTGATGAGCTCTGTACCTTCTGTGGGAGGCGTAGTTTCCAGTGTTATGTCCTGAACCATCACATCCTGGAGTGGGGCACCTGGGAAAATCAAGGGGAATGGGTTAAATGTAAGTACACCGACAAACTAGAACCATCACATTTGCACCACAGCAACTGATGGGTGTGAGGGTGTACGAGTTCTGGTTTGTCAGCGGAGATGGGTGCAGGAGAATAACAAGGGCAGATGCAGTAACAGTGATGTTAGCAGTCCCAGTAAAAACAGCAGAAATAGAAGTAAATAGAATGGATCATTGTAGCATACAGTAGTGACAGAACCAAGGAGAAAGCCCAGTGGAAGACAGACATACTTGAGTTCAGCAGAGTGGGTCGCCATGAGGGACCGAAGACTCTTATCAGCAAGAGGACACCCAGACAGACTGAAGGGAGAGAGAGGAGATAGAAAGAGAAGAGAGAGAGAAAGAGAAGAGAGAGGGAGAGAGAAAGATAAGAGAGAGAGTAAGAGAAGAGAGAGAGAAAGAGAAGAGAGGGAGAGAGGAAGAGAGAGAGAGAAAAAGGAGAGAGAGTAAGAGAAGAGAGAGAAAGAGAAGAGAGGGAGAGAGGAAGAGAGAGCGAGAGAGAGAAAGAGAAGAGAGAGAGAAGAGAGGGAGAGAGGAAGAGAGAGAGAGAGAAAGAGAAGAGAGAGAGAAAGAGAAGAGAGAAAGAAGAGAAGAGAGAAAGAGAAAGAGAGAGAAATAGAGAGGATAGATAAAGAGAAGAGAGAGAGAAAGAGAAGATAGAGAGAGAGAAAGAGAAGAGAGAAAGAAGAGAAGAGAGAGAGAAGAGAGGGAGAGAGGACGAGAGAGAGAGAGAAAGAGAAGAGAGAGAGAAAGAGAAGAGAGAAAGAAGAGAAGAGAGAAAGAGAAAGAGAGAGAAATAGAGAGGATAGATAAAGAGAAGAGAGAGAGAAAAGGAAGATAGAGAGAGAGAGAAAGAGAAAGTGAGGGAGGAAAATAATCAAAGACGAAATATAGTTCAAGGTTATTGAGAAAGTCTTTGGAAATAGAAAACAGCCAGCAAGGAAAACATTCTATTTTTGATGCAATCTTAATCTAAATTGTTATTTAAGTTATCTGCTATGTTTATGGTATACAGTGTGACTACATCATTGGCTCAGGGCTTGTGCTATATAGAGGGGCATACCATACCTGCGATGGGATGCATAGTTTCCGGTGATGTGGCCACTGCCGTCACAGCCAGGAGTGGGGCACCTGGAGACAACAACAGAGAGGATAGGAAAGGAAGGAGAGGAGAGGAGAGGAGGGGAGGGGAGAGGAGAGGAGAGGAGAGGAGAGGAGAGGAGAGGAGAGGAGAGGAGAGGAGAGGAGAGGAGAGGAGAGGAGAGGAGAGGACGGTGAATGACAGTATCTCAGGGGAAAAGGGATCAGAAAATCAGAGAGAGAGTGTCGTGGTGGACTTAAAGGATGCTTTGTACAAGCCGTTCCTCCAGGGAGAATAGACAGACCATTGACTTACAGGAGCACATCTTTCTTGCAATCCTTTGGCTGTTGGAACTGGACCTTGAAGTTTGGGGTGGTGACCTCTCCAGGGTACTTCCTCTCCTCGGGGTAGTCCTGCATCAGGTCCATGTCCTCAGGGTCGGACGAGGCAAACGACTGCGCTGTGTGGTGCTCCATCTGTGCAATCAAACGGAATCAAGAAGAGTGGAAAACACAACCGAATCCTTTAGTACATTTTAAATGGTTGGTTACGCATGAGTGTACACACGGCAACGAGCCTCAATGATCATAATGAGGAGAAGAGACAAGGACAGATGAAGGAGAAGAAGAAGGTAGAGGACAGACCTCCTCTGTATCCTCCTCCCGCTGGCGGTTAGGTTTGGTGTAGTCCAGAGGCTCCTCCCAGTGTTCCTGTTTGTAGGCGTGGCCCGTGTGGGGCGAGGTCATGCCACTGCTGCCTCCGTGGTGCAGGGAGGAAGAGGAGGAGGGGTCCGGGGAACATACCCCAGGGCTGGTGCCCTCTCGTTTGACGGGCTTCTTCATGCTCAGGTCAAGAGTCCCATTCTCGTCCACCTCGATGTCCATGCTCTGCAGAGGGCAATTATGGTAATGCTGACAATCACAATGACATTACATTGTCTCATGTGATACACACCACAATGTATCACGACAAGTCTATCCCCAGCGCCTGTTATCTTAATGCCCCACCTGTCTCTCTTAAACACGTTTGAATGGACATACATTGCCAACAGAGCTGGTCAGGCTCCGTTTGTATTGTCAGATCTATAAGACCGGGGAAACAGAACCTCTCTTTAGCATTCATCTGAAATGGTATTCATATTGGCTGTAGAGGAGCCAGAGAAATCAAAGAGTTACGCGCCGCGGGCACGTTGGCTGTGGGGAGCAAGAAAAAAATGGGCCCTGGTCCCAGAACGGTCCCTGGCTGACGAGCACTGCTACTGAGCCACTATGGCCATTAATCTTCCCTTTCTATCGCCCAACACCATGTCAGGAAATCAAAAAAGTATGAAACAGTCACTCTCCCCGCAAAGGCAAAAAGCTTTTAAAAAAACACAGTATGGGTGAGAGTGCTGCTCCAATTACATCTCCTGTGCACAGATAGACAGAGGGAGGAAGGGAGGGAGGAACAGAGAGATTCGGCCAGCAGATAATGAAAATAGACTACCTGGTGGAGGGTAATCCAGGGAACTGGCAGCCAGCCAAATTCAATAACAACATGAAAAGGATGAAGGGATAGGGGGAGAAAATAAAGATAGGTGATGCAACAATACCTCAACACCATCATCTTCCTGGTAATGAACGCCACCTGATGTTACATTCTATTTGCTTGGCAGTTGGGGAGCTCTAGGAGTTTAGGGAGTAACTTGGCAGTAGGTGAGCTCTAGGAGTCTAGGTGGTAACTTGGCAGTAGGTGAGCTCTAGGAGTCAAGGTGGTAACTTGGCAGTAGGTGAGCTCTAGGAGTCTAGGTGGTAACTTGGCAGTAGGTGAGCTCTAGGAGTCTAGGTGGTAACGTGGCAGTAGGTGAGTTATAGGAGTTTAGGGAGTAACTTGGAAGTTGCTGAGCTCTAGGAGTCTAGGGGGTAACTTGGCAGTAGATGAGCTCTCGGAATATATGGCTAATTGGCAGTTTGTGAGTTCTAGGAGTCTTGGGGTAACTTGGCAGTAGGTGAGCTCTAGGAGTCTAGGTGGTAACTTGGCAGTAGGTGAGTTATAGGAGTTTAGGGAGTAACTTGGAAGTTGCTGAGCTCTAGGAGTCTAGGGGGTAACTTGGCAGTAGATGAGCTCTCGGAATATATGGCTAATTGGCAGTTTGTGAGTTCTAGGAGTCTTGGGGTAACTTGGCAGTAGGTGAGCTCTAGGAGTCTGGGGAGTAACTTGGCAGTAGGTGAGCTCTAGGAGTCTAGGGAGTAACTTGGCAGTGGGTGAGCTCTAGGAGTTTAGAGGGTAACTTGGCAGATGGTGAGCTCAAGGAGTCTGGGGGCAACTTGGCAGTAGGTGAGTTCTAGGAGCCTAGGGGTAACTTGGCAGAGTTAGATCTCTAGGAGTCTAGGTGGTAACTTGGCAGTGGGTGAGCTCTAGGAGTCTAGGGAGTAACTTGGCAGTGGGTGAGCTCTAGGAGTCTAGGGAGTAACTTGGCAGTGGGTGAGCTCTACGAGTCTAGGTGGTAACTTGGCAGTAGGTGAGTTATAGGAGTCTAGGATGTAACTTGGCAGTAGGTGAGCTCTAGGAGTCTAGGTGGTAACTTGGCAGTAGGTGAGCTCTAGGAGTCTAGGATGTAACTTGGCAGTAGGTGAGCTCTAGGAGTCTAGGGAGTAACTTGGCAGTGGGTGAGCTCTAGGAGTCTAGGTGGTAACTTGGCAGTAGGTGAGCTCTAGGAGTCTAGGGGGTAACTTGTGGACACAATCAGGACAAATAATACATGTTAGCAGCAGGTATAAGCAGGGCTAAAGATAGGCGGCTTGCCTACCTTGCTAGCCAGGTCCTGGTGCTTGGTGCTCAGGTTCTCAGGCCTCTCCCAGCAGCGTGTGGACAGGTTTAGGATAGCGGTGGCAGCCATGTGGGCTGCCTGGGCTTCATGGGAGTAGTCGTAGGCAGAAGAGGAAGCAGTCTTTCCATAACCTCCATGCAGGCTGAGGCTGGGAGAAGAAGACTTGGGGGACGAGAGTTTAGCTGAGGGAGCAGAAAAAAGATAAACAGAGATGTTAGCTATATAATCATGTCCTGTTGTGTGTCTGTATTTGTGTCTGTATGTCTGGGGGGGGGGGGGGGGGTTGTATGTGTGGGCTAAAGATATATACGGCTATAGGACAACGTTTCCTTACATTTGAAGGCTTTGGGTGAGGCTTCGCTGGTCGGTATCTTTGGAGCAAGCATGCGTTTCCCAAACACCTGACAGTCGAAGCTTGCATAATCAAAGGAGACCTTGGAGTACTTCTCCAGCTCCTTGGCCAGGTTGGCACGAGGTGTGGCAGGCACCATATTGGGCCTGTACTGCCCATAGTGAGGTACTTCCAGCTGCTTCACAAAACACATGGGCCTGGAGGGGAGAGAGGGAGAGAGGGAGAGAGAGAGAGAGGGAGAGAGAGACAAAAAGAGAGAAACAAAGAGAGAGAGAGAGACAAAGAGAGAGAGAGAGAGACAAAGAGAGAGAGAGAGACAACGAGAGAGACAAAGAGAGAGACAAATAGAGACAAATATTGTATTATATACCTCACTTGCTTTGGCAATGTTAACACATGTTTCCCATGCCAATAAAGCCCCTTGAATTGAAATGAAAGAGACAAAGAGAGAGAGCGAGAGACAAAGAGACAGAGAGAGAGAGAGAGAGAGAGAGAGAGAGGGAGAGAAATAGAGAGAAAGAGAGAGAGAGTGAGAGATAGAGAGGGAGAGAGAAAGCGAGAGAGAGAGAGCGAGAGAGAGAAAGAGAGAGAGAGAGAGAGAGAGAGAGAGAGACAATGAGAGAGAGCGAGAGAGAGAGCGAAAAGAAGAGAGCGAGAGAGAGAGACAGTGTGTGAGAGAGAATTGAATTGAGAGAGAGAGAAAGGGGGTGTGTGTGTGTGTGAGAGGAACAGTCTGCTTGGGAGGAGAGAGGCAGGATTAAAAGCTCTCTTATCAGCAGAGGGCACATTTGCATATTGTAGAGCATGGAATTGATTAGCTTTAAACCCTCTCGTTTTCCTGGAGTGCCAGGGCTTTTGTCAGACCTGTTGGGGTTAAATCCACTGACACACGCAAATGGTCCTGGGAGGGGATAGTGTAGTCCAGTGATTTCCCTCTACTTATCACAGAGTATAGTACCCCATCCCTCACCGCTCCTACCATGTACAATCCCATATCCCTGGTCACAGACAGTAGCCTGGAATGGCTCAAACAACATGCTCTCTCGCATGGCTCACAGACTGTCTGGGAGGAAATGGCTTCTGTCATGTTCACAGACACATAGACAGACAGTGTTGAACTAAGCTGTGTGCTTTCTGCCATTGAGCACTGGGAAAACCTTTCTCTTTATTCAACGTGGATAGCATTATAACAATGATATCATGTCGAGTATTTAGCCAGCTCGGGTGTGTTTTCTACACACAGAAAAGGCCAGCTCATTTGAATGACAATGAAGAAAAAACAAGGCTAGCTTTATTATGTTTAAATACTTGGGCACTTTGTCGGACCACAGACGAGGTTCCTCAAGGAAAGCAATTATTTTCCCTTATCCTCACAATACCCTCTAACTCGCATAATTAGCTTATCGGGTGGCATTATTAATTAAAATACCAAGAAATGAGGATGTACTTAGCATAATACCTCTGTCTAGTCGTTAAATGTAATTATCATTCTTTTGAGCGTGATGAGGGTGAATAGAGAGAACAGGATGTTGAGGTGACATGACAAAAACATCATTGCACTAGTGCTGATTAAAACTGGGATGTCCTGATTGACACATCATACAAGGGCTCCGCCTGCCGAGCAGTCGACAACAACACGAGTGGTGCTGCTCAGTCACTGCAAGGTCACAGTGTCACGCCCTGACCTTAGAGAGTCTGTTTATTCTCATTTTGGTTAGGTCAGGGTGTGACTTGGGTGGGCAAATCTATGTGTTCTATTTCTTTGTTGGCCGGGTATGGTTCCCAATCAGAGGCAGCTGTCTATCGTTGCTGATTGGGGATCATACTTAGGCAGCCTGTTTTCCACCTGCGTTTGTGGGATCTTGTTTTTGTTCAGTTACTGTGTAGCCTGCAGAATGTTACGTTCGTTTATTATTTTGGTGTTTTTTTGGTGTTCATCTAAATAAAATAAGATGTACGCTTACCACGCTGCGCCTTGGTCTCCTTCTATCAACGAGCGTAACACACAGGGTTGGGGTCAAATCCAATTTCATTTGAAATTCCAATTAAATTCTTGAATTCACTCATGAAGTGGAGAATTTATGTTGAATTCAATTGGAATTTCAACAATCTTCAAGTTCGAATTGGAATTAGGCTGTTTGGACTTCCTGGATTTGCATTAAATAATTTCTCAACTTGTATTTCTTTATTTCCTATAGATAGATAGAAAGAGGTGTGACCAATCACAGGGCAGTTCCTTACCTTAAAACTCTGTCATTGTTGTTGGGACTTTCTTTGAGGTGCTCTCTGATTGGCTGGGAGAGATGCTGCTTGTCAAGGTTGTGGCTCTTGGACAGCTTCTCTGTGGCTGCGATGGGGCATCCTGACAAACTGGGACATCCAATAAGAGGAGAGAGTGAATACTGGGGAGGAGTCAGGGTACTGTACAGTACATCTACATCAAACTGATCCAGAGTGACATACAGAACATGCAGTCACATAGATAAACACATAATGACACACACACGCACATGCACACGCACACACACACATATAAACATACACACATACATTGCCTTGCAAAAGTATTCACCCCCCCTTGGCGTTTTTTCCTCCAAATTGGTGAAGTGAAATGAAAAAAATAACTTGTTTCAAAAAACTAAAACATGTTTAAAAAAAATTACTACATTTAATAAAACGGAAAAGTGGTGAGTGCATATGTATTCACCCCTTTGCTATGAAGACCCTAAATAGGATCTGGTGCAACCAATTACCTTCAGAAGTCACATAATTCATTAAATAAAGTCCACCTGTCTGCACTCTAAGTGTCACATGATCTCAGTATATATACACCTGTTGCGAAAGGCCCCAGAGTCTGCAACACCACTAAGCAAGGAGCACCACCAAGCAAGCAGTACCATGAATACCAAGGAGCTCTCCAAACAGGTCAGGGACAAAGTTGTGGAGAAGTACAGATCAGGGTTGGGTTATTAAAAAATATCACAAACTTAAAACATCCCACAGAGCGCCATTAAATCCATTATTAAAAAATGGAAAGAATATGGCACCACAACAAACCTGTCAAGAGAGGGCAGCCCACCAAAACTCACAGACCAGGCAAGAAAGGCATTAATCAGAGAGCTGCAAAGCTCCACAGCGGAGATTGGAGTATCTGTCCATAGGACCACTTTAAGCCATAAACTCCACAGAGCTGGGCTTTATGGAAGAGTGGCCAGAAAAAAATAAGCAAACATGTTTGGTGTTCGCCAAAAGGCATGACTCCCCAAACATATGGAAGAATGTACTCTGGTCAGATGAGACTATAATTGAGCTTTTTGGCCATCAAGGAAAACGCTATGTCTGGCACAAACCCAACACCTCTCATCACCCCAAAAACACCACCCTCACAGAGAAGCATGGTGGTGGCAGCATCATGCTGTGGGGATGTTATTCATCGGCTGGGACTGGGAAACTGGTCAGAAATGATGGAATGATGTATGGCGCTAAATACAGGGAAATTATTGAGGGAAACCTGTTTCAGTCTTCCAGAGATTTGAGACTGGGACGGAGTTTCACCTTCCAGCAGGACAATGACCCTAAGCATACTGCTAAAGCAACACTCGAGTGGTTTAAGGGGAAACATTTAAATGTCTTGGAATGGCCTAGTCAAAGCCCAGACCTCAATCCAATTGAGAATCTGTGGTATGACTTAAAGATTGCTGTACACCAGCGGAACCCATCCAACTTGAAGGAGCTGGAGCAGTTTTGCCTTGAAGAATGGGCAAGAATCCCAGTGGCTAGATGTGCCAAACTTATAGAGACATACACCAAGAGACTTGCAGCTGTAATTGCTGCAAAATGTGGCGAATAGTTATGCACGCTCAAGTTTTCTGTTTTTTTGTCTCATTTCTTGTTTGCTTCACAATAAAAAATGTTTTGCATCTTCCAAGTGGTAGGCGTGTTGTGTTACTCAAATGATACAAACCCCCCAAAAATCCAATTTAATTCCAGGAGGGGTTAATACTTTGTATACAGTGCATTCGGAAAGTATTCAGACCCCTTGACTTTTTCCACATTTTGTTACGTTACAGCCGTATTCTAAAATGATTAACACATTTTTTCCCCTCATCAATCTACACACAATATCCCATAATGACAAAACAAAAACAGGTTTTTAGACATTTTTGTAAGTGTGTTAAATATAAAAATGTACATAAGCATTCAGACCCTTTACTCAGTACTTTGTTCAAGCACCTTTGGCAGCGATTACAGCCTCGAGTCTTCTTGGGTGTGACGCTACAAGCTTGGCACACCTGTATTTGGGGAGTTTCTCCCATTTTTCTCTGCAGATTCGCTCAAGCTCTATCAGGTTGAATGGGAGCATCACTGTACAGTTATTTTCACATCTCTCAAGAGATGATAGATCGGGTTCAATTCCAAGCTCTGGCTGGGCCACTCACACACACACACACGCACACACACACACACACACACACACACAGATACACACACACACACACACACACACACACACACACACACACACACACACACACACACACACACACACACACACACACACACACACACTGTAGAGTACCTGCGGTGGGTGTTGCGGTTGCTGTTGACATGGCCCTGTCCGGTGCAGCCTGGGGTCGGACACTTCAGCACGTTCTCATGCATGGCCAGGACTGGAGAGGGCGACACACCGACAGGGGATTATTACTAACTAGTTCTCTAGTTAGAATAGAGAATGGCTTTCTGCCTTTGGAACTTGTAGAGGGTATAGGGTATTGGGTATTGGGTATTCGGTATTGGGTATTGGGTATTGGTATTGGGTATACGGTATTGGGTATAGGGTATAGGGTATACGGTATTGGGTAGAGGGTATAGGGTATACGGTATTGGGTAGAGGGTATAGGGTATAGGGTATTGGGTATTGGGTATAGGGTATTGGGCATAGGGCATAGGGTATTGGGTATTGGGTATAGGGTATTGGGAATAGGGTATAGGGTGTTGGGTATAGGATATTGGGTATAGGGTTTTGGGTATAGTGTATAGGGTGTTGGGTATAGGGTATTGGGTATAGGGTGTTGGGTATAGGATATTGGGTATAGGGCTTTGGGTATAGTGTATAGGGTGTTGGGTATAGGGTATTGGGTATAGGGTGTTGGGTATAGGATATTGGGTATAGGGCTTTGGGTATAGTGTATAGGTACTGACTCTCAGGGGGGATCCTGTCCTTGTGAGGACAGCCAGACAGGCTGCGGTGGTGGGGGTAGAGTCCAGTAACATGACCAGTCCCGTCACAGCCAGGGGTGGGGCATTTGATCTCCCTCTTCTCTGGCCTGCTGCCCTCTGTAGAGACAGCTAGAAGATACACAAACATAGTACTGCTTAACCATCTGCCTGAAAGCACTGTCTGTCAGCCAAATAGAAAATAAAATACAAAATCACACACATTATCAAATGGCATGTACAGTACCAGTCAAAAGTTTGGACAAACCTGCTCATTCAAGGGTTTTTCTTTATTTTTTACTATTTTCTATGTTGTAGAATAATAGTGAAGACATCAAAACTATGAAATAACACACATGGAATCCTGTAGTAGCCAAAAAAGTGTTAAACAAATCAAAATATATTTTATGTTTGAGATTCTTCAAAGTACCCGCTCAAGCAAGTCTCTTCTTATTGGTTTCCTTTAGTAGTGGTTTCTTGGCAGCAATTCGACCATGAAGGCCTGGTTCATGCAGTCTCCTCTGAACAGTTGATGTTGAAATGTGTCTGTCATTTGAACTCTGTGAAGCATTTATTTGGGCTGCAATTTACGAGGTGCAGTTAACTCTAATGAACTTATCCTCTGCAGCAGAGGTAACGCTGTGTCTTCCTTTTCTTGTGGCGGTCCTCATGAGAGCCAGTTTCATCACAGCGCTTGATGGTTTTTGTGACTGCACTTGAGAAACGTTCAAAGTTCTTGACATTTTCCGGATTGACTGACCTTCATGTCTTAAAGTAATGATTGACTGTAGGTTCTCTTTGCTTATTTGAGCTGTTCTTGCCATAATATGGACTTGGTCTTTTAACAAATAGGGCTATCTTCTGTACACCACCCCTACCTTGTCACAACACAACTGATTGCCTCAAACGCATTAAGAAGGAAAGAAATTACAGAAATGTACTTTTAATAACGCACACCTGTTAATTTAAATGCATTCCAGGTGACTACCTCATGAAGCTGGTTGAGAGAATGCCTGGCTACTTTGAAGAATCTCAAATATAAAATATATTTTGATTTGTTTAAACACTTTTTTTAGTTACTACACAATTCCCTATGTGCTATTTCATAGTCTTGATGTCTTCACTATTATTGTACTATGTAGAAAATTGTAAAAAATATATATATATATATTAAAGTAGGTTTGTCCAAACGTTTGACTAGTACTGTATATAGACTTGTGGATGCTTTGTCTGTGTGGAGCAGGTAACTAATTTGGTCAAATTGAAGAGTAAAAAGAAGACTGTATACATGATAATATTACTGTGCGATTAGTATACAGTAGGGCACTGAGGAGCCCTGTTCACTATTATATATCTTCCCACTAGAGAGAGGAAGGGAGAAAGAAAGTGGAGGTAAACTGATGCTCTATTGGCCTCCAAATTGACTGCTAATGAGACACACACCTTCTAATTAGTGCTGGGCAGAACATGAGCATTGCCACAGGGGAGTAGAATGGGGGCAGGCGGCCCCACTAGGCGAGCGGCCTGTTAGTGTCAGAGGCAGGACAAATGGGCACAGTGCCAGGACACGACTAGGTCTAAACAAAAACATACCAATATCATTATGGAGCATCTCTCTCTCTCTCTCTCTCTCTCTCTCTCTCTCTCTCTCTCTCTCTCTCTCTCTCTCTCCCACTGATGTGTATCTGTGGGTCTGTTCATATGTGGTCATCTATTCCAATATGTGTGTGGGATACTATGTACATGGTCTCTTTGGGGTTTAATGCATTTTTGATTGATTGAATTCCCACCCTTACCTTTACTGCTGAAGTAGCTCTTGCGCATGGTGTCCAGGTGTTTGGGCCGGTCGTCCATGGTGAAGTAGCGGTGGTGGTGCTCCGGGGTGACGACGGGGTGACGGAGGAGGAGGAGGTCGCGAGGCCCCTTCACCTGTTCTGCCTTCAGGGCGATGGCCTGCTCCAGAAGCCCCAGGTTGCCCCGGGTCATATCATACATCTCTGACTCATCTGTCCACCTCTGAGACAAACTGTCATCTTCTTCCTCCTCATCACCATCTTCTTCATCGTAGTCCCTACCCGAATCCTCTGAACGCACCTCGATGATGTCAGAGGCTGCTGAAGCCTTATGGGAGGTGTAGTGCTGTAAGGGGCTGACTCTGTGGGGGTTGTAGTTCTCCAGTGGGCTGGTCCTGTGGGGGTTGTAGTTCTCTAGGTGGCTGGTCCTGTGGGAGATGTAATCCTCTGTAGTCCTGGCCCTGTGCTCTTCTCTCTCCCTCTGTGTGGCTGGTCCCTGAGCTGCTGCAGTGATGGCGGTGGGCAGGAAGACAGGGTGCACTCTCACGTCCACCTCCTCAATGTCATCTTCATCCTCCTCCTCCTCCTCCTCCTCCTCCTCTTCCTCTAGTATCTCATGTGGCTGGTGCTTTGCTTCCCTTCTTTCCTCTTCATACTCTTCCTCCTCTTCATCTTCCTCAGCCTTGTCCTGCTGCTGGTGGATGTCTCCAGTGAAGTATGGGTGGTCAAAGGTTCTCTGTGTCACAGCCTCTCTAGTCTCCTCAATCTCATCTTCCTCCTCCCCCTCCTCTTCCTCCTCCACCCTATCTACAACAGAAGGTTCTTCACTTACTTTAACACTTCCCTCCTCCTCCTCATCCTCCTCCTCTTCCTCATCTTCCTCTTCCTCCTCCTCTTCCTCATCTTCCTCCTCCTCTTTCTCTGCAGGTTGCTGCTCCTCCTCTTCCTCCTCCTGTCCCTCCTCCTCTTCCTCCTGCGCCTCTAAGTGTTCCACTACCACAACGGAGTGCTTCACAGCTGTGACATCTTCCTCTGTCTCCATGGTAACGGGCTCGTTTGAGGTGGTCTCTGTGGTGTCGGGGACCCCGCCCAGGTGGAGTAGAGAGTTGGCTAGGATCTGATGGTAGCTGGAGTAGTCCTCTCTCTTAGGCCATTCCCCCTCTTCAGCTTTGCTAGCTGTTTTACTAGATACCGGCTCAATGATCATACATTCCTCTGTGGGACAGGCAAGGGAGATATCAGTGAGTTCAACGGAGAGAACAGTGTGACACTAACTGGTCGTCATTACCATCAGCAGCATTGTCATGAGCATCATCCTCTCTGTCATCCATTCTCTCCTGTACATTATCAGAATGACGTCATGATTAATGATCAGTGACAGTTAATGTCATCACACAGCGTCACATAACTTCCTTCATTCTGATTCGCCGGTGGTGTGTGTTTATAGAGTACAGTTCATACCTTCATCTGCATCAGCTGCATCTGTGTTCTCCTCCTCTTCCTGATCTGTGTTCTCCCCCTCCTCTGTCTGCTTCTCCTGCCTTTCCTCCTGCTCCTCCTCGGTTTCTTCTTCGTGCTGTGGCTGTTCCTGGGTCAGCTCTTCTGTCTTCTCCTCCTTCTCGTCCTCCTCTTTCTCCTCCTCTTTGGCCTCCTCCTCTGCCTCTTCGCTGCTCCCATCACTGTCCATGCTGAAGCCCTCGTCCATGACCAGCTTTAGAGGGTGGGACTTCCTTTTAGAGGACGGCTGGTCCTGCTCTGCCTCAGCGTCTGCCAGACGTCGCTTCCTGGCCAAGGGGCAGCCCAGCACACTGCATGGGGAGAGAAGTGTTGAGGAGAGAGGGAGAAGGGAGTGTTGGGGAGAGAGAGGGTGAGAGGGAGAGGGGGAGAGAGGGGTGTTGGGGAGAGAGAGGGAGGGAGAGAGGGGTGTTGGGGAGAGAGAGGGAGGGAGAGAGGGGTGTTGGGGAGAGAGAGGGAGGGAGAGAGGGTGTGAGGGAGAGGGGGAGAGAGGGGTATTGGTGAGAGAGAGGGAGGGAGAGAGGGAGAGAGGGGTGTTGAGGAGAGAGAGAGAGAGAGAGAGAGAGAGAGAGAGAGAGAGAGAGAGAGAGAGAGAGAGAGAGAGGGGTTGGGGAGAGAGGGGGACAGGTGTTGGGCGGACAGGGGTGTTGGGGGAATAGGGATAGAGAGGGATAGAGGGGTGTTGGGGAGAGATCGAGAGAGAGAGAAAGAGAGAGAGAGGGGTTGGGGAGAGATAGAGAGAGAGAGAGAGAGAGAGAGAGAGGGGTTGGGGAGAGATGGAGAGAGGGAGAGATGGGTGTTGGGGAGAGAGGGAGTGGAAGAGGTGGGGGGTTGTGGAGAGAGAGGGAGAGGAAGAGGGGGGGGGGGGTTGGGGAGAGAGGGGGAGAGGTGTTGGGCGGACAGGGGTGTTGGGGGAATAGGGATAGAGAGGGAGAGAGGGGTGTTGGGGGGACATAGAGAAAGGGATAGAGGTGGAATGTTATAGAGAGAACCCTGAGGTGTGCATCTCCAGTAATGAGCACCAAAAATATAAACTTCATGCATAACAAAACAAAATGAAACCACACAAACATTATTCAAATCATTCCAATAACAAAAACGTGAGTTAAAATGACATGGGGATGAATAATGGAGCAATGCAGAGTGTCCTATGCCCTGAGGAGGGTGCTGTGCTCACTCAAACATTACAACCACAGCCCTCACCTAGAAAACAGAGCGAGTGGAGTGAATCTGTAAACCCAGTTCATCAGAAAATTGGTTCTTGAATGAATACACATGTAAATAAAGACAATTTGTCTGATTCTTTCCAATAAGCTGTAGTCACAACCCAGTGAGCGGCCCAGGGTCTACAGGGGTCCTCTGGGTAAGACAGAGTGTCAAACAGGGACATATCAGGACTGTTCTGAGACCCAGGAGGGCTGGGATCTGGGGGATAAAGGCTGAGGGCTAAGGGCTGAGGGCTGGGGGCTAAGGGCTGAGGGCTGGGGGCTGAAGGCTTAGGGCTGAGGGCTGGGAGCTGGGAGCTGAGGGCTGAGGGCTGGGGGCTGAGGGCTGAGGGCTGAGGGCTGGGGGCTGAGGGCTGAGGGCTGGGGGCTGAGGGCTAAGGGTGGGGGCTCGGGGTTGGGGTGGGGGCTGGGGGCTGAGGGCTGGGTGCTGGGGGCTGGGTGCTGAGGGGGTACAGTAGGTGGGGGTTGTCTGCCCTACCTTCTGTGTCGTGAATATCTCCCACTGATGTGGCCAGAGCCATTGCATCCAGGGGTGGGGCAGCTGAATGGAGTCAAAGATACATTACAGATTTTACGCATTTTGTCCCTTGGAGAATTGAAAATAATTGAAGTGAAAGAATTAAAAGGTAGTAAAAAAATGAATAAAAATAACGATAAACAAACCAAAAACAAATTAACAAACACACACTTCCTCACACACACACACACACACACACACACACACACACACACACACACACACACACACACACCTAGATAACACAAACACACACACACCAGGGATGCAAACTAGAAACCTTTCGGCGTTTTGAATCCAAAATAGGTAACCTATGTGATTCGTGTAGATCACTACTGGCTGTAAGCGAACTGCACATTTGGAGCAATACTGACTGTATCCAAGGCTCAGCCAATCGTTCACATAACAACAAAATGCAGCACGTGACTGAAGAGAAAAGAGACAACCCATGTGCTAGTTACAGCATCAGCGCGTGCTCTGGAAAGACAGCGGGAGAGTAGGAAAGGCCGTTTGTCAGTTACAGCAACGCGTCGCCTGAACGATAACGGAGAGGTCGGTGAGAGGCCTGACCACGGAGACCGGGGGTTGAGAATGTGATGAAGCAGTACTTCATGAGTTGTAGCCTGAAAAACAACTAGCATTTGGAAAGTTTGAGGTGAGGGAGAAAGTGTGGTGGAACAAGAATTGTTAACAGTATCTTGCTAGCTGGATCGAATTCTCTGTTAGCTAGCCAGAGAAATGTTGAGCAACATTAGCCAACTTAACTGATCAAATAATTGAGTTTTTGATGTGAAAATTAGCTGGCTAATAAAGCAGACAGTTAGCTAGCTAACGTTACAACATCAGATGAGCTAACGTTAGTAACCTAACCAATTCACTATAGTATTAACTGGTATACGACTCCTTGCCATTCCTCAAGTTACAACGTTAGTTGCTTACTGGACCTTGGCAATCTGTGTGAAATGTTAACTAGTTAACTAGCTAACTAACTACTATCTATGAACTGATGTTTTCCCTCTACAGTATGTGGTTAATTTTCAGAATGAGAGAATTAGGTGAAAATGAGGCGTTGCTTGTTAAACAAGTGGATTCAGGGATCGAGTGTAGCTGGAGCTGGGCCTGGTTTAAACTGGATGCCACTATAGAGGTGAAAAGAACACCATACACTTTCCCTCTTTCTCACTTTTTCAATACAGTGGATTAAAAGGGGAATGCCAGGTGTACTCTCTGCCTGAAAGAGATCAATTATGCCAACAAAGGGTCTCATGCTATGCCAACAAATGTCCACAGGCAGAAAGTGTACAACGTAATAATGTGCAGTGTAGCCCAAAGATATTGCTTTTGTTGTGTTCAACTTTGACAGTAACACTTGCGTGTGTGTGTGTGTGTGTGTGTGTGTGTGTGTGTGTGTGTGTGTGTGTGTGTGTGTGTGTGTGTGTGTGTGTGTGTGTGTGTGTGTGTGTGTGTGTGTGTGTGTGTGAGTGAGGGGGGATTATCACATGTTTTACTCAGTGAACATTATTTTTGCACACATGTAGCCTTGTGCAATTGATCGATGTCTAATATAGTGGTCACTATAATAGAGCAAAAATAGAATGCCTGTTTGTTTCATTCTATTTATACTTTAAGATGGGTTTTTTTCCCCCAAGTGCAATATTTAAGTGTGTGTGATCACAAGCTTTCTATTATAAAGGCTGTCATGGCAAACTGCAATATTAGTGGATTGTTTTTCCTCAAGACTTGAGTTTCATTTGCAGTAAAGTCTAGGCAAAAAGTAACATTGGATGTATGTCTTTACATGTTTTAGCTGTGAGTTCGGTTCACATGAATCACTTTTTATTTAACACACAGTGACTGATCATGTAGATCATATTCTTTGTTGTTTAATTAGTTCAAACCTGTATTTCCTCCTAGCAGGGATTTATTACATGTTTCAGTGCAACTAAATAAAAGGGTCACCTTTTTGGGTCTTCACCAGTTAGTATCCCTGACACACACACACACACACACACACACACACACGCACACACTCACACCTAGATAACACACACACACACACACATACATGCACTCTCACACCTAGATAACACACACACACACACACAAACACACACACACACACACCTAGATAACACACACACACACTCACACCTAGATAAAACACACACACACTCACACCTAGATAGCACACACACACATACATGCACTTTCACGCTTAGATAACACACACACACACACACACTCACACACACATAGATAACACAAACACACAATATCACACACTCACACACAAAGACATGCAGGTGGTATTAACCAAGGACAAATGTGGCACCCATCAAGCTGACCATTCCCATTTCGTGTGATAGTGATCCCACCAGGCGTTTTGTCATTTCCTCTCAGCTACAGGGCCGCAGCGACATTTCATTCACATTGTTACGACCCTTTTAGAACGACTAATTTCAATTCTCATTAACTTCTCTCCTCAATTGTATTTATTACTTCAATTATCCATATTATTACTTTTACTTATTAAAATGCTGCATTTGAAATGAAGACGCAAGCCTCTCCAACACGTCAAGGTTTTTGGGGGGGGGGGAGTTGAGAAGTGAAGGGAGACGAATGATAAAGAATGAAAAACTATCTGGGGAGTGTAGACGATGTTCGTCATGACTAATGAGGTTCATTAGCCCCTATACAGGTCATGCTCATTGGGGGAGGAAGAGGAGGTGGAGGAAGAAGGTGAAGGCTAAGGGTTTCTGTTTCACTTCAGTATGTTAGAGGGGTTAAACTTTGGACCATGGAGTAAATGATGGACCATATTGATAGCATCATCTGACAGAAGAAAATAAAAAATCCACTGTGTGATTATGGGTATTCTGATCATTCTTATCCCTTGGGGACAAGTTTTCTGTATTACTGCTCTGAATGACTGACATGTCCTTTATTTTTGTCAGAAATGTGCAATATGACAAAAAAACTAAACAGTATAATGTTTTCTGTTAGTATTTCTTCAGTATAATGTTTTCTGTTAGAGAGATACAAACTAGAGAGACAAGCAACATACAAGAAGGCAGTCTTGTGTTTCTTACCTCAGCTCTTGTCCAACAAGCTCTATAGGAACTATAGGTGCGATAAGAGAGGAGAAATAAATGATTGTGAACACAAAGGTGAAAGAGCTTTCTGAAAGCTGCACTGCAGAAGGAACGACAATCAATAAAGCACAAATGCATACGAATCCCAGGAGGCCTCTTCACAGACATATACATGACTGTATTATCAGGAGGACCCTTCACAGAAATATACATGACTGCATTATCAGGAGGACCCTTCACAGAAATATACATGACTAAATTATCAGGAGGACCCTTCACAGAAATGTACATGACTGCATTATCAGGAGGATCCTTCACAGAAATATACATGACTGCATTATCAGGAGGACCCATCACAGAAATATACATAACTGCATTATCAGGAGGACCCTTCACAGAAATATACATGACTAAATTATCAGGAGGACCCTTCACAGAAATGTACATGACTGCATTATCAGGAGGACCCATCACAGAAATATACATAACTGCATTATCAGGAGGACCCTTCACAGAAATATACATGACTGCATTATCAGGAGGACCCTTCACAGAAATATACATGACTGCATTATCAGGAGGACCCTTCACAGAAATATACATGACTGCATTATAAAGAGGCCTCTTCACAGAAATATATATGACTGCATTATCAGGAGGACCCTTCACAGAAATATACACGACTGCATTATCAAGAGGCCTCTTCACAGAAATATACATAACTGCATTATCAAGAGGCCTCTTCACAGAAATATACATGACTGCATTATCGGGACGACCCTTCACAGAAATATACATGACTGCATTATCAGGAGGACCCTTCACAGAAATGTACATGACTGCATTATCATGAGGATCCTTCACAGAAATATACATGACTGCATTATCAGGAGGACCCATCACATAAATATACATGACTGCATTATCAGGAGGACCCATCACAGAAATATACATGACTGCATTATCAAGAGGACCCTTCACAGAAATATACATGACTGCATTATTAAGAGGCCTCTTCACAGAAATATACATGACTGCATTATCAAGAGGCCTCTTCACAGACATATACATGACTGCATTATCAAGAGGCCTCTTCACAGAAATATACATGACTGCATTATAAGGAGGACCCTTCACAGAAATATACATGACTGCATTATCGGGAGGACCCTTCACAGAAATATACATGACTGCATTATCGGGACGACCCTTCACAGAAATATACATGACTGCATTATCAGGAGGACCCTTCACAGAAATGTACATGACTGCATTATCATGAGGATCCTTCACAGAAATATACATGACTGCATTATCAGGAGGACCCATCACATAAATATACATGACTGCATTATCAAGAGGCCTCTTCACAGAAATATACATGACTGCATTATCGGGACGACCCTTCACAGAAATATACATGACTGCATTATCAAGAGGCCTCTTCACATAAATATACATGACTGCATTATTAAGAGGCCTCTTCACAGAAATATACATGACTGCATTATCAGGAGGACCCTTCACAGAAATATACATGACTGCATTATCAGGAGGACCCTTCACAGAAATATACATGACTGCATTATCAAGAGGCCTCTTCACAGAAATATACATGACTGCATTATTAAGAGGACCCTTCACAGAAATATGCATGACTGCATTATCAAGAGGCCTCTTCACATAAATATACATTACTGCATTATCAAGAGGCCTCTTCACATAAATATACATGACTGCATTATCAAGAGGCCTCTTCACATAAATATACATGACTGCATTATCAAGAGGCCTCTTCACATAAATATACATGACTGCATTATCAGGAGAAGAAAGAAAGATCTACATACTCCTACAACAAACAGGTTCACACACACACACACATCCAATAATATCTAAATAAGCCACATTTCTTGGCGCTGATCAGAACCAATTACTGTATATGAGGGGTTCAGAAAATGGAGCATGATTAATTGTAGCAGTTTAGTTACCATAATTGTGAATGTCAGATATCCATAAAAAATACTGCAATTCTTTCAGGTGAATGAATTGAATTGAAACAATGAATCATAGTCCTCAGTCAACACCACTATCAGTTTATTACTCAAGGAGGAACCAATAGGGTGTCAGCAATAGAGCAGATTGTAGGTCTCATTGTCGCTATTGGATAGAAAAACTCTGCAGAACACAGTCACAGCTCCAATTACAGATGCATTAATCTGGTGTCAGAAGGCCCAGAGTAAGAGGATACCTAAAGAGCACTCAGTCAGCATCCCTCTCTCCCCACAGTCAGGCCTATGCATTTCTCTGCAGTCAGTTTCTGTCTGTTTCATCATTCAGTACGGTGGGTATCTATCTATGAAGGAGATGGACCCCTGACTGCGTTCTGAACGCATTGTGAACTGTGCTCTCTCTCTCTCTCTCTCTCTCTCTCTCTCTCTCTCTCTCTCTCTCTCTCTCTCTCTCTCTCTCTCTCTCTCTCTTTCTTTCTCTTCCCCCCACTCTCTCTCTCTTTCTTTCTCCCCCCCCCCTCTCTCTCTCTCTCTCTCTCTCTCTCTCTCTCTCTCTCTCTCTCTCTCTCTCTCGGATCAGTCCACTCAGCATGAGCTGAGACCTGCCAGGTAACAATGGCTAGCGGACCAGCACTACTGGACAAGACGTATTTTTAGTGAGGAAAGCTGTGGACTAGCACCTTTTAGGGAAATCTGCCTTGGCAGTAAAATAAGAGAAAAGAGGACAAACTCCTCCTTGTGGCGTGAGAGCTGAACTCACCTCTGATTCCCTTGGAGCGTGTACTTCGCTTGTCATCACTCTCCACACTCATCTGTCACAAAGGAAAGAAGTCACAGAGAGTCAGGACATTGCTTTTAATGGAAGAGGGAAACGATAGAAGAATAACAACCGTTACAAGACTAACACCCACTCACGAGCTACAGTTCATAATCATGTCTACTTACATGTATACAAATATAATGTAAATATAATGCAGACAACCTTTTATGATACAGTGCAACCACAATGCACTTCTTATGGACGCAAGATGAAGCCCCATGCATTCACAATTAAACACAAATACACTTATATAGACAAACAAAACCGCACAGGCAGGCATACAAATAGATTATATATTTTTTCTTCTGGAAAATGCACTTCCCCCTCGCTCTCTCTCCCCCCTCCCTCTCTCTCCCCCTCCCTTTCTCGTCCCCATCTCCATCTCTTTTCCCATTGCTGGTTAACCTGAGACAGAAGAATAAACCTCGAGACAGAAAAATAAACCTTGAGCACCAGGAAGAACATCTCTACTGTACCAATGCCCTCTTATTCAGTCCTCACACAGAGAGAGAGAGAGAGAGAGAGAGAGAGAAAGAAAGAAAGAAAGAAGTGACAGTACATGAATCACCGGAACATTAGTGAAAAGTGAAAATGAAAGACAAATAAAAAATGCAGGTAGAGAAAAGAAACAGGTGTTTGTTTTGAAATTCTCCTCCAGAATCAGCCCTCTGCAACCACAAACCTGTGCGCTTCGCCACCCAGGACACTCCCCGCCTCTCTACTGCTGTTATTTCCAGCACCTGAGTGGATTGGAATATCAAAATAAGTAATATGCAATGCCTACATACATGAGGGCATGGCTTGTAAGCAAAGGGAATGGTAATCATAACTGTGCTGCCTGACCATAGTATTTTATTTCACCTTTATTTAACTAGGTAAGTCAAGTTAAGAACAAATTCTTATTTACAATAAACGGCCTACCCCGGCCAAACCCAGACGACGCTGGGCCAATTGTGCGCCGCCCTATGTGATACAGCCCGGATTCAAACCAGGGACTGTAGTGACGCCTCATGCACTGAGATGCAGTGTCTTAGACACGCTGCACAACTTGGGAGCCCCAAAATATAGTAATGATATTAACAACAACAAAAACAGGACTGCTCAGAATCACTGTAATTGCTCTTTTAGGGACCCAGCGCTCCCGGTTCACCCGACTTAGGCCTTGCTTTTAAGGCACAAAAGAGCAGGTGTGAAGGCCCCCCTTCACTACTGACCCCCAGCCACACCTCGCGGTACCACCGTTCCCCATTCCCCACTCAGCAGCCAGGCAGGCACACTCTAAAGCTATCAGATGCTTTTTTTAGACACAATGGGAACATTAGCTTTGATTACTGAACTCTGGGTCTTTTATGGCCTGTCCCCCTGCGCTCTCCCCTGTCCTCTCCCCCTCCCCATGCGATCCCCTGTCCTCCCCCTCGCTTCAGCATTAGCTGCTTTGTCTCAGTCAGTGGTGAAGTTGGCAGGGCCACAGTGAATTCAAACATCTCTGTCTCTTTTTTCCCGTTCTTTTTCTGTGATTGGCAAAGGCACTTCCTGCTAATAGAGCTACTTTTGAAAAGGGAGAGGAGAGAGGGGGCATAAGAAGTGTGTTGTGTTTTTTTGGGGAGAGCCCTGTGTTCTACGTCTCGTGCTTATCCGGAGGTACAGGTGCAGTGTGGAGCCCGGGGCCCGGCCCCAGCCCTCCCTCCTCCCCTGGCCCCTGGGCTTTTGATCAGGCACTGCTAATGTGCACCCGTGCAACAAGCCGGCTTTGTGCCCCAAACTAAAGGGTGCAGTTTGCTCTCTGTGCTCAACTTACGGGCCTGTGTGTGGCATGAGTGTAAAGTTTTACAGGGGATCAAAAAGCCACGAGAAGCTAATGAACACAGTTTGTTTTGTCTCTTTCACTGGACAGAAAATGGGGACTGTGTATTAGCCTAGCCTCTCCTTACTCTTCATGACCCATGTGACCCGGGGGGGTGGGGGTGGGGGGGAGAAAACAAATGAGGCAGCCCTAAAGAGATTCACTGTGTTGGCTGTGTCTTATCAATGATGAGCCTGTACACACTTCGGTTTCTCCTGTCTCGTTTTCTGTTTCTGCTTCTTCCCACGTCGATAGTCATCACATGAATCAAACGGGATTGAAAGGAGCCCCTATTGCTTTCATGTTTGCAGTAACCATAGCTACACACATTTAAATAGGTAAGCACATCTGAGTTCAGTTTTATTTTATTTTATTCCACCTCATTAATTTTATATGAACACAAAGTCACTGAATGAATCCAGAGCGAAATGAGGCTGGCGATTCACCATATTTTCAAAGGGCTTCTTTTTTTTAATGTATGTTCAAACCTATCCTTTGCCTGTGTTGTTTTTTTAATTACATTCTTCGAATGAGAAATGTATATGGTGCCCAGATGCTCTTTTCTCCCTGCAGCGAGAGAGGAGAAGGTGTGGGTTTTACCAGAGTAGCTCATGAAGGAGCGCTTTGCATCCCTACAGACTGTGTTACATTATCAATTATGTCCCTCTTTGTGTGCCGTACAGCCAGGAAGGCCATCTCTGCTCTGCATTCTGACAGCTATATGTAAATTGCTGGCTGGGGGCAATGACTTCACAGAGAAGGTCACCCCTCTTCCCCTGGTGCACATAAATCAGTCTTTTATTCATTTTCACGTTTACAAGCGGAGAGGGAACCAGTTCACTAGGCAACCAGCAAGGAAGACTGACATCTCCAAAATTACCTGCGGACAGCAACTGCCAATTAGAGAGGCCCGGGTTCCTGGACCAAGCAGTCACTACTACGTGTTGAGCCCCAGCCGGGCTCATTTGAATCATTCACACCATGGAGGAGGAGGTACTACTAAAACCAACTGTGTTACACACTCATGAGTTGGTGTTTTATCAGACATCATCGCTCTCCATTCCTCATCTCTTTTTCTTACACTGAGTGAAGTCTTTTCAGCACCGATTCCAATCCAGAACGAGGAAATCTGTTTGAAATGATTCACTGTTTCGATTTAAAGCATAGCTTGTAACTGCTACTCCACTTCAAGAAATCAAACCAAATCAATAAAAGCCATCCTTTCTGATGAACCCTGGCCTTCAGAGGGTAGCTAAACAGCTTTAACTAGACCCAGAGGACAACATCCCCCTCCTCTTTCTCTCCTTTTCCTTCATTCCTCCCTCCATCCCTCCACTTTGTTACATTTTGTCTTTATTACTTGTGCACCTTTGTCCAAACAGAATTCCCTTTTTCAAAAACAATTCACCTCCAGCCCCACACTGAAACACATTGGCCAAAATGAAACATTCAATTTTTTTTATGCATTAAGACTCTCAAAACATTAAATAAATTACACCAAATCAATGACCTCCGACAAAACATACAACTTGTTATCTAATCAAAAGTTATTTCAATCACTCGTTACACAATGGCCCAATAAATACTAACTACAACGATCAATATACCCTAACATGGTTAACCCTCTGTATGTCTGGGCCATTTGTTGATACTATAAGTATAGTATGCACCATAAAAGGCAAGTAAACATAACAGCATGGCCTGTATTATTTTGTCTCAAAAATTATTTTACCAAAGATGACCAATTCAGAAAGAATATCACTCAAGAATATCCAGAAACAAAAAGCTTGAACCTTTTTCCATTTGAACTGAGAGCTGAACTCTCTTCCTCTATGGGTCCCTCTACCTCTCCTCCCCTTGAACTCTTACTCGGTCCCCTCTTGCAAACAGCAACTCAGAGGTGACCTCTTTTATGCATGAATAAGGACTGATTGCTGACTGATACGTTTTGCACTCGTGCAGAAGAGGTTCACATTCATGGGAGTTATTTTCTATCATCTGTGACCAAATGTTTTCATGTTATTTGTCATGATTTACTAAACTTTTGTAGAGAGTTGTGTTTATTGTTTAGCAAAAATGTGCTTAGCATTTGCATTGTATGTGAAAGCAATGAGAAATGACTTACAGTTTAACGAAGAAGAATACGGGTATGATGGAGATCAACTGGACCCCAGTTTCATTAAAAGTGTCTTAGCAAATCAAGAAAAACTGTAATATATGTATAAACTCAGGTTCAAATACAAAGTTTAAAAAATATCCACACAGAGAGGAGCAGTCATAATAGTGGGAGAGAGAGCGAGAGAGAGAGAGAGAGAGAGAGAGAAAGAAAGAAAGAAAGAGAGAGGGAAAGATGTTTTATTTTATGCTGATGAGGGGGAATATCGGTGAAAAATCAAAGCAGCTCAAGGACATCCTCTTGAGATGTTCTGTCTGATGTCAAAAACAAAATGCTCTAAAGTGAACTCTGTGGAAGTAAAATGCTGAGCTTTGCTGAGCTGAGCTGAACTGTGCTGAGCTGTGCTATAGGCTGGGCAGGGCTGGGCAGGCAGGAGAGAGGATTTGATGTGCTGTTTGATTTGTTTGCCTGAAGTGCACTGTCCAGCACGCTTGTCGAGCAACCCCCCCCCCCCCCCCCCCCCCCTCTTCCTCCACCCCCTCCCCCTTCACTCCCCCCTTGAACCTCCTCCACCCTACCTCCTCCTCCCTCCTCCACCCTACCTCCTCCTCACTCCTCCACCCCCCCTCCTCCCTCATCATCCTCCACCCCCCTCATCCTCCTCCACCCCCCGCTCCACCCCCCACCTTCCCCTTCCCTTGTGCTGGGCGGTGTTGAAGTGCTCAGAAATCAGAAATAAAGTGCTGCGCTCTGTAACTCACTTTGATTGGTCCGCTCTGCAGTCTCTGTGCGGGCTGGCAGCGGCTGATCCTCTCGCCTCGCGTCCACCGCTGATTCAGGAGCTCACCCCGAAACTCATTTTCTGAACCAGCCAAAAGAGGGGGCGGGGGGGGGGGGGCAATATAGGAGAAAAGAAGAAAGAGTAATTTTAAATAACAGCACAAGCAGAGAAACGAGGAGGAGGGGTGGGAGGAGGAATAGGGTAAAGAGGGTGAGGAGAGGAGGGTGATGGAGAGTGGGTGGGGGAGGTAGAGGGTGATGGATAGGAAAGGGGGAGGGGGAAGGTGATAAAGAGGAGAAGGAGGAGGGGGAGGGAGAGTAGGTGGGGGACGGTGATGGATGCTGATGGAGAGGTGAAGGGGGAGGGTGATGGAGAGTGGGTGGGGGGGGGGTTATGGAGAGGGGGTGGGGGAGGGTGATGGAGAGGGGGTGGGGGTGGAGAGGGTGACGGAGAGGGGTGGGGGAGGGTGATGGAGAGGTGAAGGGGGAGGGTGATAGAGACGGGGTGGGGTAGGGTATGTTGGGACTGGGTGGGGCACTCAAACATACTCCAGGCACTAAAGAAACAGAGCACACACACACACATGTCAGTATGCCCCCAAAGTGCCCCAGCTGGAGTCTCTGTCAGTCTGCTATTCGAATCAATCACATTTGTATTGAGCTTTTCAGTAGTTGGGTGCATATGAGCAAGGTGGGGGGAGGGGGTCAGTAAATAATGAATCATCCATAAATCAAGAGCTTTTTTCTCTTTTTTTCATCAAGGTAATAGCTATTCCATTCATCACACATTACGGAATAGAAACAAGCTAAACTATTATTAAAAAAACTGTTTCTATCCTTGCAGTTTTTGGAGCTATGACTGAAATGATTAATCCACTGTGGAACTGTCCACAGACATGTGGTTCTGAAGTGTGTTAAATGATGAGAGCATAGACCTTCACAGAATGTGAAGAAAAAAAATGATTTGAGAAAAAAATATCAAACTGTCACAGCTCACTAATGAAACCCTGACCTGCAAACATGTAAGATAATGCAAATCTGTACAAGACTACTCTTAGTGTCTTCAATGTGGCCAGAGGGTAAATAAACTAGCACCCAACCACCCTGCTCCTAGCATCAAACCACCCTGCTCCTAGCATCCAACCACCCTGCTCCTAGCATCCAACCACCCTGCTCCTAGCATCAAACCACCCTGCTCTTAGCATCAAACCACCCTGCTCCTAGCACCCAATCACCCTGCTCCTAGCACCAAACCACCCTGCTCTTAGCATCAAACCACCCTGCTCCTAGCATCAAACCACCCTGCTCCTAGCACCCAACCACCCTGCTCCTAGCACCCAACCACCCTGCTCCTAGCATCAAGCAACCCTGCTCCTAGCACTCAACTACCCTGCTCTTAGCATTAAACCACCCTGCTCTTAGCACCCAACCACCCTGCTCCTTACACCCTCCTGCCCTGTCTCCTCTCTCCCAATCTGGTGAATTTCCTGAGCAGTGAGTGTCTGTCCTGAAGTCCCATCTGTCTCTACCCGGGCATGGGGACTGAGACCTGCAACCAGAGCTCCTACAGAGAGGGAGTGGCACAGCCTGGCACGGCCTGGCACGGCACAGCCCAAGTCAAACTAACTGTTCCACAACTAAAACACACTCAGACTCTTTTGTCACCTGTATCAATTTTTATTTTCTCTCCACCTCTTTCCATCTTCTCAACTTTTCAACTTCCTCCTATCTTCTCTTTCCTGAACCTTACCGTCTGTCTAGTTAAGTAATGAATGCAGTGACATAACATGAGCTGTTATATAAACATATAGGAGTATCAGTCACAGCCCACTCCATGTCTCAGAGATAGCAGACAGACAGCACCTATAGTCACAGCCCAGTCCTCGTCTCAGAGCTAGCAGACAGACAGCACCTATCCTAGTCACAGCCCAGTCCACGTCTCAGAGATAGCAGACAGACAGCACCTATAGTCACAGCCCAGTCCTCGTCTCAGAGCTAGCAGACAGACAGCACCTATCCTAGTCACAGCCCAGTCCACGTCTCAGAGATAGCAGACAGACAGCACCTATAGTCACAGCCCAGTCCTTGTCTCAGAGCTAGCAGACAGACAGCACCTATCCTAGTCACAGCCCAGTCCACGTCTCAGAGATAGCAGACAGACAGCACCTATAGTCACAGCCCAGTCCTCGTCTCAGAGCTAGCAGACAGACAGCACCTAATCCTACAGTCACAGCCCAGTCCACGTCTCAGAGATAGCAGACAGACAGCACCTATAGTCACAGCCCAGTCCACGTCTCAGAGATAGCAGACAGACAGCACCTATAGTCACAGCCCAGTCCTCGTCTCAGAGCTAGCAGACAGACAGCACCTATCCTACAGTCACAGCCCAGTCCAAGTCTCAGAGATAGCAGACAGACAGCACCTATAGTCACAGCCCAGTCCTCGTCTCAGAGCTAGCAGACAGACAGCACCTATCCTACAGTCACAGCCCAGTCCACGTCTCAGAGATAGCAGACAGACAGCACCTATAGTCACAGCCAAGTCCTCGTCTCAGAGCTAGCAGACAGACAGCACCTATAGTCACAGCCCAGTCCTCGTCTCAGAGCTAGCAGACAGACAGCACCTATAGTCACAGCCAAGTCCTCGTCTCAGAGCTAGCAGACAGACAGTGAGAAAACAAAAGGCTGTTTCCATGTCAGAGCAGTCCCGAGCTCCCCCCCTCTTCCTTAACCCACCTCCCTCCTCCCTCTTCCCCCCAACCCCCCCAGCACAACACAGCACAACCCAACGCGCCCCAGCACAACCCAACCCACCCCAACACAGCACAGCACAAACCAACACGCCCCAGCACAACCCAACCCACCCCAACACAGCACAGCACAACCCAACGCACCCCAACACAGCACAACCCAAAGCACCCCAGCACAACCCAACGCACCCCAGCACAGCACAACCCAACCCCCCCAGCACAACACAGCACAACCCAACGCACCCCAACACAGCACAGCACAACCCAACACAACACAGCACAACACAACACAACACAGCACAACCCAACGCACCGCAACACAACACAGCACAACCCAACGCACCCCAACACAGCACAACCCAACGCACCCCAGCACAACCCAACCCAACGCACCCCAACACAGCACAGCACAACCCAACGCATCCCAACACAACACAGCACAACCCAACGCATCCCAACACAACACAGCACAACCCAACGCAGCACAGCACAACACAACGCACCCCAACACAGCACAGCACAACCCAACACACCCCAACACAGCACAACCCATCGCACCCCAACACAGCACAACCCAACGCACCCCAGCACAACCCAACCCAACGCACCCCATCACAGCACAACCCAACGCATCCCAACACAACACAGCACAACCCAACGCATCCCAACACAACACAGCACAACCCAACGCACCCCAGCACAACCCACCCCAGCACAACACAGCACAACCCAACGCACCCCAACACAGCACAGCACAACCCAACACAACACAGCACAACCCAACGCAACACAACACAGCACAACCCAACGCACCCCAACACAGCACAACCCAACGCACCCCAGCACAACCCAACCCAACGCACCCCAACACAGCACAGCACAACCCAACGCATCCCAACACAACACAGCACAACCCAACGCATCCCAACACAACACAGCACAACCCAACGCAGCACAGCACAACACAACGCACCCCAACACAGCACAGCACAACCCAACGCATCCCAACACAGCACAGCACAACCCAACGCATCCCAACACAACCCAACGCAGCACAGCACAACACAACGCACCCCAACACAGCACAGCACAACCCAACACACCCCAACACAGCACAACCCAACGCACCCCAGCACAACCCAACCCAACGCACCCCAACAAAATGCTTCTTTATCAACTTTCCTTCCTCCTTACAAAAGTGATGACAACAATAACACTGTTCATCTCCATCTCAGTTAAAATCATAGGGCTTTATTGGTGTGGGGAAACATACAGAGAGCTCCAAAAGTATGGGGACAGTGACAATTGTTGTTGTTGTTTTGGCTCTGTACTCCAGCACTTCAGGTTTGAAATGATACAATGACTAGGAGTTTAAAGTTGCAGACTGACAGCTTTAATTTGAGGGTATATTCATCAATATTGGATGAAATCGTTTAGAAATTACAGCAATTTTTGTACATATTCCCTCCATTTTAGAAGACCAAAAGTATTGGGACAAATTCACTTATATGTGTATTAAAGTAGTCAAAAATGTTGTATTTGTTCCCATATTCCTAGCACACAATGATTACTTCAAGCTTGTGACTCTACAAACTTGCTGTTTGATTTGGCTGTCATTTCAGATTATTTTGTGCCCAATAGAATGAATGGTAAATAACATATTGTGTCATTTTGGAGTCACTTTTATTGTATATACGAATAGGATTCAACACTTCTACATTAATGTGGATGCTACCATGATTACAGATAATCCTGAATAAATTGTGAATAATGATGAGTAAGAAAGTTACAGACGCACAATGCTAACCTCCCTGATATTGTAATTGTGAGAGATTAGAATGTCTTTGGGGTATGATATTTCTGCATCTATAACTTTCTCCCTTGTCATATCTAATCCTGTAGTCAATAATAACTAAGGCCTGACAGCCGTCCTGGAAAGGCTTGCTCCTTGCTAAAGCCCACTCACCCTGTTTTAAATGAGAATATCAGTTTAAAAAGCAGGAGATCAGGTGATGTTCACTGTGAATTCAATTACTGCCATCTAGTCATTTAGTAGTGAGAGAGATGAAAAGTTGACAATTAATTGGTTGTCAGGGGACGTTCATTTCAGAGACAGTAGAGAAAGGCAAGTGAATGAAAATGTACAATGACTGAAGGAATGAAAATACAAACTTCAACTGGGGGACATGGCCTTTTCAAATCGCAAAGATATATTTTTTTTTCCAGGATAGTGACAAACTATCTAGCTAGAGACAAACTCAGACAAATCACATTTAGCAGAAAAAAAAATGGGGTAATAACATTTGGGGGGAGATTGGAGCAAAGACAGATACTAAATCCATAGTTAGATTAAATACCAGAGTATGCTGTTACAATAATCCAAAATGGGCCAGCTGTACACCCCTGGTAGAGTTAAGCAGGATTTAGAGATAACTTTGTATGATTACTGGCGACCCAGACAAGGCTCTTAACAAAAGTGGAGAAATGATAAGTTCTGTACAAACATAAAAGCATACTAGCTGCACGCACATATTAATAACAACAACAACAATAATAATAATGAAAAGTATTAATATATAAAGTCATTTAATCTTACTAAATGTAATATGGATTTAAAAAATGTACATTAAACTATTAATATTCGATAGAAATTGTCAAGAATAGACCGTTCCAGAAGGTCAAAAGCAAACAGACCTTACAGTAAACGAAACTAATAAAATAATGCTTGTCAGAATGAGACAAAGTGCCTTTGAGAAGGACACGGGGTCTCCCACAGAGGAAGCAGTCTGAAGGACATCACAGCTCCATGGAAACCAGGTTTGGGAGGAGCCATAAGGAAACCATAAACAACAGGAGAGATCGAGCCATACTCATTCGATATTCTGAAACTTTTACCGCTTTCTTTTTTTTACAGTTATGATATGGGCTCAACGAGTACAGCTCTGTGCCTGAAAGCCGTTGTTGACGGTGTTAAAAGTCTCTTGATAAATGCTGAAAAGACTGTTGTTAATAAGGCTTCATTACTAAATAATTAAAGTATGTTCCTAATCATGCCACATTCAGAGTTATCATTTCTGAAGGCACACTTGTTTAATATCATGTCGGTGTCGCATACAAAAAGAGTCTGAGGTCTTTTAGAGTAGATTTTAGTTCTAAAATGACCATAACGGAATACTCCAACTGCTTAACAATCATAATTCCAAGGTTGTTGTTATAAATGACACTTCTCTCTATATTGACTGCTTGGACGACCCTGACCCTTGGCTCTATCGCTCAGATTTCTGATATGCTTTGAATGACGAGGGCGCAATTTGGCCCAGCTGCTCCTCTCGACGTGTTTATTTCACTCCCCTCTTCATTGATCCCGTGGCACCTGCTGCCAGCACCACGGGCGATGGGAGCATTTCAACTCATGACAAGAGTTCAATCAGCCTCCAGGATCCAAACTTAGATCCAAATATACCGTTTTATAATAACACATATTAATATTGATAAATCAAACGATCAAAGCTTTACTAGTTTATACGAGGTCTATGAAATATAATACTATATCAAGCAATTAAAAACACAGGATACTCTTAAATTATTATCTTCAAAAAATATATTTGTCACGCATGTATTTAGGCTTACTATAAATTGTGTAAAAGTAGTCTAAAATAAACTAGGCTATTTGGCTATTACAGAGAAAAGAAACACACTGTAGATTCTCTCTGTCTATATATATATATATATATATATATATATAAAGTGATCTACTACCATGGAGCGGCTGCAATTTCGTTATAATAAACTTAGACATTGGTGCCCACATCAATCTGCCACTGCGATAGCAAAGTAACTAAAATATAATATTTTATTCGACTGAATTATAATGTTCACTATAGGACTAGTAGTATAGTTGCTTTGTGGCAGCAAAGCAACCCCCCCCCCCCCCCCCCCCCCTCTCATAGAAAAGTAGCGATACTAATAATAGATAGTAGTAGTAGCAGCAGTAGTCAGGTAGTAAAGCAACCCCCCCCCCCCCTCATAGAAAAGTAGCGATACTAATAATAGATAGTAGTAGTAGCAACAGTAGTCAGGTAGTAAAGCAACCCCCCCCCCCCTTCTCATAGAAAAGTAGCTATACTAATAATAGATAGTAGTAGTAGCAGCTGTAGTCAGGTAGTAAAGCAACCCCCCCCCCCCCCCCCCCCCCCCCTCATAGAAAAGTAGCGATACTAATAATAGATAGTAGTAGCAGCAGTAGTCAGGTCGTTCTCGGGAGAGACCAGCATATTTTCTGTAGGCCACAGCAGTTCAAACTTTCGACCAGAGGACATGTTTTCATAATGGCCTTGAATTTCATTCTCATCCTCCATCTTAGGCGCAGGTGCTTTGACAGTCCGCATGGCCAGCAAAGCAGAGAGAGCAGCTTAATTCCAAACAACATGCCATACACTGACTCAAACCAGATCAGTACGAAAAGCGAAAGTAAACATAGCAGACAGAACACGGGTGATAATAGATTTTGGAACGGGCACGTTGAGTGTTACCGGACTTTCAAATCAAAAATAACATTATAAGGACTTTTATCTGCGCATCTGACCAAGGACGCCTGACATTTGAAGGGAGCATCACTGTTTTCTGCTGCACATCAAATGGCCACCCCTCCTCTTTCCTCCTCCGTCCATACGCTTGGCTGGGACTCCTGTGCAACGCAGATTGTTCGACCTTAATCACACACAGCCATATGGAACTAACAAACTCCCAGTAAAGCGAGTTTGGCTAAATAATTCACTGGATAGTCAGTCAGAATAAAATCGACCATATAGTGATAAAAAGATTGACGTGGTCAACTGCGTAATAGCGAGGTAATAGCGATTGATGAAGCTCGAATCTATTTAAAATACAAAGTGATGTCATAGCAAAGGATAGAAATTGAAGGAGTGCGATGCACATTCACCACAAACAGCGGTGTTTCGAG
This sequence comes from Oncorhynchus clarkii lewisi, assembly GCF_045791955.1. Taxonomy (NCBI): domain Eukaryota; kingdom Metazoa; phylum Chordata; class Actinopteri; order Salmoniformes; family Salmonidae; genus Oncorhynchus; species Oncorhynchus clarkii. The sequence goes on from NC_092162.1 coordinate 68,581,702, forward strand.
ATCAATGCAGATGTACGTTTTTTTTAAGAGTTGGTTTGCAGGAAACACAATGACTAACTAACTATACGCACACAAGCAGAGTCACAGCTAAAAGTGCGAAAATATCAGCGAGATTATAGAGAGCGCCATAGTTGATTAATTTGGACTACTCGCTATTATTTTTGTATGCTAAATAGATATACGTTTCTGTTTTAATAAAGGCGTATTCTCCCAAATACAGTAATGTCAACAAATAGCCTATACACGTCAGATTGTGGAAGCCTAATTGCCTTACCGAGGAAATATCATTGCAGGAAAGAGGTAATAAATACACTGTTACACAAAGGCCATATCCTGATCCTAAAAAAAAGTAAGCCTTGATTGCAAAGGGCAGGTACATCCTATAAACCCAGAAACATAAACTACAAACTGTGAAATATGACAAATAAAGCACTATCAAGTCACCACCACATTCACTCCATCCTCCTTGGGTACCAACTCCAAATGCAGGATACCAACGATGCTGAAACGAACGGCGACACAAATAGTGTAACATTAAAGTTGTACAAAACCATGTATACATTGGTTTTTACACATTTTCAGTTATTTTTTTATATTTTTTTGTAGACTACGCAAAGTGAACAATAATAATGTGTTATTACCTGAATCCCTAAATATTCCCTTAGGATTTTCCCTATACGTCTTCCTCGTGTTTTTGGGTGAGTTCAGTTCGTTGTCAAGTAGTTTGGTGGACGATGTCCTCAGTCACAGCTAAAAAAAATAAAACATATTCTAGTCCGGTAGCCTATAATATCCAGATGTCGATCAGAGAAAACGCGAGCGCAAGACGGCCTCCTGACTAGGGCGACAGCGCCGAGCTCCAGATCAAGGCGTTAAATGTTACTTGTTTGTAAGCAAAAACATGGCTTCATTTGCCTTTGTCAGCGAGAAATCGTAATATTGACTTACCTTTCCCACATGAGCCATTGTCCCCCCCCCCCCCCTCCCGCCATCCCACCCCTTTCCGCCCTTTGCCATGACATCACGAAAGCTGTAGTAAAACCGAGCGCATCAGATGGGCAGGGCTTTAGGTAGCCCCACTATAATTCAATGGGCATGTATAGCCTACGCTCTCTCTCTCTCCCTCTCTCAAACACACACAAACACACACACAGACACACACACACACACACACACACACACCACTATTATTTAGTCGAATAAAACATTTTGATTAGCATTTATAAGCTTTTATTTAAAAAACAAATATATATATATACAGTATATTCGATTTAAATAGCCTAGTAATGAACAATTCTTACAAATCTATATAAACCGATACTCTTTGTATCAAGGAGGATATACTGGCTTTACAATGGAACAACCAATACCAGAATGAGCTAATTTTCCGCCTAGAGATATATCTTTGATACTCCATAAAAGCATGCATACTTTATAGTTGTCATCTACTCCCCCCACACACAACTCATTGGAGGTGGTGCTGTGCAATAACTCACACAAATGGACATTTCTGGGGCCGGGAATTTATATATGCCCATAGTATGTGTTGCTTGGGATGACAGAATCTGATCATTTGTTCGTTTCGAGTACATAAGTAAGTCTCCGTGGAAAATAGCAATAGGCTATAGTTAAAAACTTTAACGGAACAAAATAGTGTTGTAAAAAAACATGATTGAAATTCAAATAATTATAACACATGATGATAAAACTTTAAAATGTAAATTTCTATCACATAAAATGTATATCTTGAGTGAAACTTTGCCACATGCACTAACGTATTAATGGTGATTGCAGCATTCTTGTGGCAGTGATTAAATAATGGGCCTATTTCTGTGTGGGCCACTTGCCATGGATAACATTCTGCAAATAGAGACCTGTAAATATTATAGCATTTTACAACTTGGAATCAGTCCCAAATGTTGCATACACCGTGGTTTTTCGTTTGCTGTTTGGAACCATTAGTGAAAATGACAACCATACATTACAAGCCATTTGAGAATAGTCCCCACAAATGGCTTCTTTTATCTCGTCTCTCCACAACGGGCACGTAAGGGAATATTCAAAAAGCCAACCTTCAGCTTTCAGAAATTCTATTAAATTCTTATCTCTTTGCAGCAGGCAGTTTTTTTTTTTTTGCAATCCCATTGTTATGCATTGGAGCTGAAATCAATCACTGGCGTAGCGCACGCCGCATCACTATGATTTCAGTTGTGCGGCTCAGAGCAAGGCGCTAGTCAACACAACAGCATCAACAATCGAGTAAACAAAAGACAGAAACAAAAATCCGCTTCGCCACCCGTGATCCGAGAAATACACTCCTGAGAAAGCTCATGAGAAGCCAGGTGAAGGCACACTGCTGAAGTGTATGTGTGTGACACAATCTACCCTTTGAGAGGATTTTAAGAATCACATTGCTGAAAACACACACACACACACACACACACACACACACACACACACACACACACAAACACACACACACACACACACACACACAGCAAAAAGGCTACAGTAAGTTTGAACTTGTCCTGTATGACTTCAGGACCCCAGATAGATCGTTTTCCTGTTCGCCCTCTATAGTTTCAGGACCTTGGACAGCAGTGCGTGCTCAATAGATTTCTTCTGTAAAACTCACCGAATTGAATTGTCTTTCCAGCATAGGACAGGCTTGACAACATATCTATGGGGCTACATCTTGCAACAACGGCTAAATTACTTTAGTCTATTGATGTGCACAACATTAGGCCCATCAGTGTATAGCCTAAATATGACTTCATATACATTCATACACATACATATACATTTCCTATCACAACGTGACTGATTCGACTAGCCTAGCCTAAGTAAATGTATTCCTTCAAAATAGCCCTATTCTGATAGCTTATGTTTGCATTATTCATACTGATACCCTAATCCAAACTTTTACTTTGTGTGCCCACGGTTTTATAAAAAACTGCCCCAAAAGTTTCGAGAAACAACTCCATTGTTTTTCCCAACTCAATGACCCCCGAGCAGTTCGTCGGTTACCAGCTGGTAAACTTTTTTTTTCTTCTAAAAAACGATTGCAAGCTCGTCAATGGTCTCGTCGCTCCAGACTACAATTAGTCCGATGGCTATATTGTGACGGGCCCATGGTCAGTAAACATATTGCATATGGTGGCAGCTGAAGGGAGGAGGTGGAGAAGTCCCTCGACAGATGGAACAATCTGACAGACAACAAGAGAAAGTTTTAATATGCCTGAAGCCTGGGATGGCATTGTCCCCACGGTAGGTTACTGAGTCACACGTCCCCGGAGGATTAGACTGGCCTTTGTCTGGGGAAAGTCTTCCGGGGTTAGGGAGTTTAGATTTCGGTTATTCGAAGGTTCATCACATGTTTTAAGGAATATGTAGGCTATTTATAAATAAAATATAATAATCTGTGAAATTGTGTATGTTTTGGTTTCCGTTTTAAAGTAGCAGAGAGCAAAAATCTCTGAGTAAATCAACTACATTTTCGGAATAATAAAAAGCAACGGTTTGAGTTGAATCAAAAAGTAACACCAGTCTTCTAGACTTTGTGGGCAGTATCATTTAGATTTTTTAAATTAAATTATTGTCACTATCATGTTCCTATATGCCTTGGCAAAAAACAAAGACATTTAAATTAAAATGCAACAAAATAACAACATGACCCCAAAATGGCAGTTAGTAGCTACAGGACACAAACAAATACCGAACAGTTCAGTAGGCTAAACGCATTATCAATACTATTTATTTGAGTTGTGTGCTACAGTGTCGCCCACTCTTACATTGGAACCTCGAAAATCACAAACAGCATTACTTTGTAGCCTGCATCACACAAACAACTCATTTTTAAAACACCTGTTCAACCCAAGTACGGTACCTGTCAATATGAAAAAGAATATTAGGTTACTATACTAACCTAGAAAAGTGCGACACAGCTTCATGTTTGCGGTCCCCTCCTGCCCCTTACGCGACTGTCAATTACTGAGATGTTAACTTCTCTGGAAAAAAAGTTGTAGTAAACTTTGTTCAACTTATACAGGGATGGGGAAGGGGAATGGGGCTATTGCGGTTAGCCCATACCAAACCAATCAGATGGGGATGTGAAAAGAATTATAGTTGACTGCTGCAAACTCCCTTAGCCAATCACAGCCGGTCACTCTCAGCTTTCAACACAAATGCTCAACGGCTTAAGAACTCTTAACACAAAGGACACTTGATACGCACGCCTAGTCTGGACAGACCACTACTACTGGGACTCAAATACTCTGCATTCTTTTATGGAAACTTTAGTTTTCAAAAACTTTTTAAAATTTAAATCTTGAACTTGACTTTCAAAGTCTTTTTGAGCAAGATCTTGTATATACTGAATATATAACCTAACTCACATATACTCAGATCTCAAGTATAAACAACATGGTAACAAGCATCTGGTTTTATTTGTCTAAATAGCCCATCAAATTACAACTACCACAACAACAACTATGACAACAACAACCACAACATCAACAACAACTACCACAACAATAAAAACTACAACAACAACAACAACCACAACATAAACAACAACTACCACAACAACAACAACAACAACCTCAACATCAACAACCACAACACCAACAACAATAACTACCACAACAACTACCACAACAACTACCACAACAACAACCACAACATCAACAACAATTACCACAACAACAACACAACAACTACCAAAACAACAACAACAACAACTACCACAACAACAACCACAATACTAACAACAACAACAACTGCCACAACAACAACTACAACAACAACAACCACAACAACAACCACAACAACAACCACAATACTAACAACAACAACTACCACAACAACTACCACAACAACAACCACAAAATCAACAACAACTACCACAATAACAACCACAACAACCACCACAACTTCAACAACAACAACTACCACAAAAACTACCACAACAACAATCACAACATCAACAAAAACTACCACAACAACAACAACAACCACAACAATTAACACCACAACAACAACTACCACAACTTCAAAAACAACTACCACAACACCATCTACCACAACAAGAACAACAACTACCACAACAACAACAACTACGACAACAACAACCACAACATCAACAGCAACTACCACAACACCATCTACCACAACAACAACAACAACATCAACAACAACTACCACAACAACAACAGCTGCCACAACAACTACCACAACAAAAACAACCACAATATCAACAACAGCTACCACAACAACTACCACAACAACAACAACAACTACCACAACAACAACTACTACGGCAACAACAACCACAACATCAACATCAACAACAACTACCACAACAACAACATCAACAACAACTACCACAACAACAACAACAGCTACCACAACAACTACCAAGCAAATTCCACAACCACAACATCAACAACAACAACTACCACAACAACTACTACAACATCAACAACAACTACGACAACAACAACCACAACATCAACAACAACTACCACAACAACAACTACCAAACAAATTCCACAACAATAACAACCACAACAACAACTACCACAACAACAACAACTACCATAATAATAACAACTACAACAGCAACAACAACTACCACAACAACAACAACTACTACAACAACAACAACAACAACAACACCACCACCACCTCCACCACCACTACAACCTCCACCACCACTACCGCCACCACTACCTCCACCTCCACCACTACTACAACCTCCACCACCACTACCACCTCCACCACCTCTACCACCACTACCACCTCCACCAGCACTACCACCTTCACCTCCACCATCTCCACCACCACTACCACTACCACCTCCACCTCTACCACCACCTCCACCAGCACTACCACCTGACCCTAACTTCCACCGTCACCACTACCTCAACCAACAGTACCTCAACCACCACCACCACTACCACCTCCACCACCACCACCTCCAGCACAACCACCACCACCACCACCACCTCCTCCACCACCATCTCCACCACTACCACTACCTCCACCTCCACCACCACCTCCAGCACAACCACCACCACCACCTCCTCCACCACCATCTCCACCTCCACCTCCACCACCACCTCCACTACCTCCACCACCTCCACCACCACCACCACCACCTCCACCATTACTACCTCCACCTCCACCACCACCACCACTACTACCTCCACCACTACTACCTCCACCTCCACCACCACCACCACCACCACCTCCACCAATACTACCTCCTTCTCCACCACCTCCACCTCCACCACCACCACCTCCACCAATACTACCTCCTTCTCCACCACCTCCACCACTACTATCTACACCTCCACCACTACTACCTCCACTTCCACCACTACTACCTCCACCTCCACCACTACTACCTCCACCACCACCACCTCCACCACTAATACCTCCACCACCTCCACCACCTCCACCACTACTACCTCCACCTCCACCACCTCCACCACCACCTCCATCTCCACTACCAACACTATCGACTCCACCACCACCTCCACCACCACCACCATCTCCACCACCTCCACCACCACCACTACTGCCACCACCTCCTCCACCACCACCATCTCCACCACCTCCACCACCACCACCATCTCCACCACCTCCACCTCCACCACCACCACTACTGCCACCACCTCCTCCACCACCACCATCTCCACCACCTCTTCCACCACCACCATCTCCACCACCTCCACCTCCACCACCACCACTACTGCCTGCCACCATCTCCACCACCACCACCATCTCCACCACCTCCACCACCACCATCTCCACCACCTCCACCACCACCACCATCTCCACCACCTCCTCCACCTCCACCACCACCATCTCCACCACCTCCACCTCCTCCACCACCACCATCTCCACCACCTCCACCATCTCCACCACCTCCACCATCTCCACCACCTCCACCTCCACCACCACCACCATCTCCACCACTTCCACCTCCACCACCACCATCTCCACCACCTCCACCTCCACCACCACCACCACCTCCACCTCCACCACCACCACCACCTCCACCACCACCACCATCAACGCTTTCTTAATTAACCAGAAAATCAATAGTTATTTCAGCTTTATTATCAAGTTTTGCTTGGTGACTGATTGAATCTGCTTTGTAGTACAGGCGATGAGTCACTGTCATTCTGCAACCCTATGGGATGAAAGCCTTTAGCCTGCACTTCACAACATCCGTCAACAACCAACTCTGTATTTCAGATCAATAAATGCAGTATGCTTTTTAAAACGCTTCAGTAATATCAATTCACAGCTTCAAAAACGGTTCAACACTGCCTGCCATATTACTAATTTCAATGCTTGCTTTCATGCAGAACTGGTGAAGATTAAGAAGAATAATCCAATTGATGCATATCGAATAAATCATATTCTCTCTAATTTGTCTGTCTGACCTTTAGGTTTACATTTCTCTATAGTATAGTTTTCCATATTTGTATACTCATAGAGCAGACACTGTAATCTCATTCAGGACCTTTTGTATCCTGTCAGTGTCTGAGTCTGGGACAGAGCCTCCCTCCCTCTCCATAACAGTCAGTGTCTGAGTCTGGGACAAAGCCTCCCTCCCTCTCCATAACAGTCAGTCTG
>NC_092162.1:68594348-68614348 GCF_045791955.1 Oncorhynchus clarkii lewisi
CTGTGGCCAATAACAGACTGACCAGCTGTCACTGTGGCCAATAACAGACTGACCAGCTGTCACTGTGGCCAATATCAGACTGACCAGCTGACACTGTGGCCAATAACAGACTGACCATCTGTCACTGTGGCCAATAACAGACTGACCAGCTGTCACTGTGGCCAATAACAGACTGACCAGCTGTCACTGTGGCCAATATCAGACTGACCAGCTGACACTGTGGCCAATAACAGACTGACCATCTGTCACTGTGGCCAATAACAGACTGACCAGCTGTCACTGTGGCCAATAACAGACTGACCAGCTGTCACTGTGGCCAATAACAGACTGACCAGCTGTCACTGTGGCCAATAACAGACTGACCAGCTGTCACTGTGGACAATAACAGACTGACCAGCTGTCACTGTGGCCAATATCAGACTGACCAGCTGTCACTGTGGCCAATAACAGACTGACCAGCTGTCACTGTGGCCAATATCAGACTGACCAGCTGTCACTGTGGCCAATATCAGACTGACCAGCTGTCACTGTGGCCAATAACAGATTGACCAGCTGTCACTGTGGCCAATATCAGACTGACCAGCTGTCACTGTGGCCAATATCAGACTGACCAGCTGTCACTGTGGCCAATAACAGATTGACCAGCTGTCACTGTGGCCAATAACAGACTGACCAGCTGTCACTGTGGCCAATAACAGACTGACCAGCTGTCACTGTGGCCAATAACAGACTGACCAGCTGTCACTGTGGGCAATAACAGACTGACCAGCTGTCACTGTGGCCAATAACAGACTGACCAGCTGTCACTGTGGCCAATAACAGACTGACCAGCTGTCACTGTGGCCAATAACAGACTGACCAGCTGTCACTGTGGCCAATATCAGACTAACCAGCTGTCACTGTGGCCAATAACAGACTGACCAGCTGTCACTGTGGCCAATATCAGACTGACCAGCTGTCACTGTGGCCAATAACAGACTGACCAGCTGTCACTGTGGCCAATAACAGACTGACCAGCTGTCACTGTGGCCAATATCAGACTGACCAGCTGTCACTGTGGCCAATAACAGACTGACCAGCTGTCACTGTGGCCAATAACAGACCTACCAGCTGTCACTGTGGCCAATATCAGACTGACCAGCTGTCACTGTGGCCAATAACAGACTGACCAGCTGTTACTGTGGCCAATAACAGACTGACCAGCTGTCACTGTGGCCAATATCAGACTGACCAGCTGTCACTGTGGCCAATATCAGACTGACCAGCTGTCACTGTGGCCAATAACAGATTGACCAGCTGTCACTGTGGCCAATAACAGACTGACCAGCTGTCACTGTGGCCAATAACAGACTGACCAGCTCTTTGGCTTTCTATAACTTTCTTATTTTTTCTGTACTTAGTTGGTTAACTAGGTAGTTAGTTGGGTAACTGGGTAGTTAGTTAGTTACATAGCTAGTTAGTTACCTAGTTAGTTATTCCTGCAACTAGTTAGTTTGTTAACAAGTTCGGGATTTAGTTATCGGGTTTGTTATTTAGTTAACTAGTTAGTTAGTTCGTTATTTAGTTAGTTGACTAGTTAGTTAGTTTGTTAGTTAGTTAACTAGTTAATTAGTTAGTTGGTTGATGAACTAGTTAGTCAGTTAGTTGGTTAGCTAGTTAGTTGGCTAGCCAGTTGAGTAGTTAGCTAGTTAGTTAACTGGTTAGATTGTTAACTAGTTAGTTAGTTAGTTAGTTAGTTAGTTAATTAATTAATTAGTTAATTTGTTAGTTAGTTATTTAGTTAGTTATTTAGTTAGTTAGTTGGTGAAAGGTATCTGGAAGAAGAAACAAAAACTACATTAAATCTCTCTTTCTCAACTGAACACACCACACACACACACACACACACACACACACACACACACACACACACACACACACACACACACACACACACACACACACACACACACACACAACCGTCAGGACCCAAATAAACCGTCAGGACCCAAATCTAACTGCCTGTAGCTCAGGACCCAAATCAAATTGCCTGTAGCTCAGGACGCAAATCTAACTGCCTGTAGCTCAGAACCCAAATCTAACTGCCTGTAGCTCGGGACCCAAATCTAACTGCCTGTAGCTCAGGACCCAAATCTAACTGCCTGTAGCTCAGGACCCAAATCTAACTGCCTGTAGCTCAGGACCCAAATCTAACTGCCTGTAGCTCAGGGCCCAAATCTAACTGCCTGAAGCTTAGGACCCAAATCTAACTGCCTGTAGCTCAGGACCCAAATCTAACTGCCTGTAGCTCAGGACCCAAATCTAACTGCCTGTAGCTCAGGACCCAAATCTAACTGCCTGTAGTTCAGGACCCAAATCTAAATGCCTGTAGCTCAGGACCCAAATCTAACTGCCTGTAGCTCAGGACCCAAATCTAACTGCCTGAAGCTCAGGACCCAAATCTAACTGCCTGAAGCTTAGGACCCAAATCTAACTGCCTGTAGCTCAGGACCCAAATCTAACTGCCTGAAGCTTAGGACCCAAATCTAACTGCCTGTAGCTCAGGTTCTGAATCAAGGATATGGATATTCTTGATACCATTTGAAATTAAACACTTTGAAGTTTGTGGAAATGTGAAATGAATGTAGGCAAATATTACATATTAGATCTGGTGAAAAATAACACATAAAAAACATGCATTTGTTTTGTGTTCCATCATCTTTGAAATGCAAGAGAAAGGCCATAATGTATTATTCCAGCCCAGATGCGATGTCGATTTTGGCCACTAGATGGCAGCAGTGTATGTGCAAAGTTGTAGACTGATCCAATGAACCATGGCATTTCTGTTCAAACTGCTGTATCAAGACTGCCCAAATGTGCCTAATTGGTTTATTAATAACTTTTAAAGTTCATAACTGTGCACTCTTCTCAAACAATAGCATGGTATTATTTCACTGTAATAGCTACTGTCAATGGGACAGTGCAGTTAGATTAACAAGAATTTAAGCTTTCTGCCAATATCAAATATGTCTATGTCCTGAGAAATGTTCTTGTTACTTACAACCTCATGCTAATCGCATTAGCCTACGTTAGCTCAACCGTCCTACGGTGGACCCACCGATCCTGTAGAGCAGGGGTGTCAAAGTCAAATGGACGGAGGGCCAAATAAAAAAATCAGCTACAAGACGAGGGCCGGACTGTTCGAATGTTCATTGAAAATTTTTTAAATGACGCATATAGTCTAGTGAACCTAATTGAACCTACTGAAAACCTAACAAATATATTACAATATGATCAGATAAATAAAGCAATATTTTCTTATGGCTCTGTCAGTAATCTTTAATTTTCAACAGACACAAAAGACAAATTTCCTTTATATAAATATCCCCATAACATGAACATTAAATGAAAGAAACCGGTATTCAAGGCACCATCAGTAGACTATATTTTCTATTTTAGCAAAAGTGGGCTAAATTTACTTCAAAGAAAAAACAATAATAGCAATTTTCTATCATCCACTCAACTGAAATATTTTTAAAATATAATTGGATTGAAATACAAAAAAATAAAGTGCAAAAATCTATTAATCAAAAACAACACTTTGTTTAAGGAGAAGTAACATGCAGTGAAAACAAATATTAAATTTTAACTTTTAAACTTGAACTGAGTAAAAACTCTAAATATGTGATTGCACAGTAATGTTCACTTGTTTGAGGTTGAGGGTGATACTTGGTGGTGTCCCATCTTTTCCACAAGTTCATCAATGTTCGGGGTAAGGCTCTGAGCTGAAGAAATCCTCAGAATTGAGTGGAGGTGTTCAGCAGTAAGTCGACTTCTGTGTGATGTTTTGTTCAGGTTCATCAAAGAAAACAGCTGTTCACACAGGTATGTGCTGCCAAACATAGACAACGTTTGAGCAGCCTGGATGCGCAGCTGGGGCATTGTGCCGGGGAGGAAACGGGCGAACTCCGCAGCACCCACTGCCGCATATTTTGCCCTCAGTGCATCATTGCATTGGAGGTCAATCAACTCCATTTGGAGGTTTGGTGGTGAGCTTTCCACGTCAACAGCAAATGGGTTACCGAGCAGTTCCAACCTGCTTTTTTGTGCTTCAAAGTCAGCAAATCGGCGTCGAAAGTCAGCGGCAAGCATACCTATTTTATCAGCCAACTGTGTGCTCGGGAACGCACTGGTAGAGAGCTTCTCTTTCATGGTCTGGCAGCTGGGAAAGTGGCTCAAATTTTCTTTCCGCATCTGCGTCTCCCACAGAGTCAGTTTGGTTTTAAATGCCTTCACTGTACTGTACATATCAGAGATGACACGATCCCGACCCTGCAGCTGCAAGTTTATTGCATTCAGATGACTCGTAATGTCACACAGAAAAGCCATTTCACACAGAAACATTTCGTCTCGGAGTTGTGTTGTGTCTTTCCCTTTGCTGTCCAAGAACAGACAAATCTCCTCACGAAGCTCGAAACATCTTTGAAGCACCTTTCCCTGGCTTAGCCATCGCACCTCTGTGTGATAAGGCAAATCACCATGCTCCGTTTCTAACTCCGTCAGAAATGCCTTGAACTGGCGGTGATTCAAACCTTTGGCTCTGATAAAGTTAACTGTGCGCGTGATGATGCTCATTACATGCTCCATTTTCAAGGCTTTACCGCACAACGCTTCCTGGTGTATGATACAATGATAAGCTGTCAGCTCACCTGTCGCGTTTTCCTCTTGCATCTTTTCCCGTATCTTCGCCACCAGTCCGCTCCTGTGTCCACACATCGCAGGTGCTCCGTCGGTTGTCAAACCCACGAGTTTTTCCCAAGGCAGCTCCATCTCATTTACACATCTTGACACCTCTTCATACAAATCATGCCCCGTAGTTGTGCCATGCATAGGACGTAAAGCCAAAAACTCCTCTGTCACGCTTAGGTTGGAGTCCACTCCGCGGATGAAAATTGACAACTGGGCAATGTCAGAAATGTCGGTGCTCTCATCCACAGCCAAGGAATATGCAATAAAATCTTTTCCCTTTTTCACAAGCTGCTCTTTTAGATTGATGGACAACTGGTCTACTCTCTCGGCAATGGTGTTTCTGCTCAGACTCACATTTAAAAAGAGTTGCCTTTTTTCTGGGCAAACTTCGTCACAAACTTTAATCATGCAGTTTTTGATGAAATCCCCCTCCGTAAATGGCCGGGCTGATTTAGCGATCTCTTCTGCCAAAATAAAACTGGCCTTGACAGCAGCCTGGCCTTGTGATTTGGCTTTTTTGAACAGAGCCTGTCGAGATTTGAGGCCTCGTTTTAATTCCTCTGCCTTTTGTAGCCTTTGTTCCATGTCCATATTCTTGTTTTTGTCCGCGTGTTTCGTTTCATAATGTCGTCTCAGATTATACTCTTTCAGTACCGCCACACTTTCTCCACACAGAAGACACACAGGTTTTCCAGCTACCTTCGTGAACATATACTCCGACTCCCACCTTGTTTGAAACCCCCGGTTCTCAGTATCCACCTTCCGTTTTGCCATTTTTGATGGGTATCTGAAAGTTAATTTTACTGTGATGCTGACGACTGCTGTGCCAATAAATATTGAAATGAAGCAGCCTACTGCTCGGTGCGTCACCTTTGCATTGTGGGAAATGTAGTATTGGTGCGTGTAAAAGATCTGCGGGCTGCCGGCTTGCTGCGGGCCGGTTCTAATAATAAATCAAGATCATCCCAGGGGCCGTAAAAAACCTTCTTGCGGGCCGGATGTGGCCCGCGGGCCTTGACTCTGACATATGTGCTGTAGAGGTAGTAGCAAATTAAACTTGAGAAGTAGTTGTGTAGGCAACTTGATCTCACTGCCTGGTGTACCATACAATACGACAACAAATCATGTCTGGGATCATGTTTTCCCAGTGAGAATGAACTGGGCTTTATAACAAAGGCAACAGGCAAGTACTCCTGAAGCAGCGCCACAATTCTGCTGTCTGACCTGTGCTCACAGTCCCAACCACACAACAACATTACATGTGCTGCTTGACTTATTGGCAGTAACAGTCTCACACAACACAACGCTGCATTACTGAAACACAGCAGCACAAAGCCTGGCTGTGGGGCCTGGACATGGTTGGATGTTGTTTCACCTAATCTCTTTGCTACCACAGTGGTTCTGCTAAGCTCCATAGAATCAGCTTAGCAGATGTCCTATAGTGTGGTTTGCTTGTTTCAGGAGGCAAGAAAGAATACGCTACAAGAATAAGAGAAAGGATGGGTGGGGTTTGGGAGGTCGGAACCAGAAATTTGGTGCCTAAATCAGAGACTAACTTCCACCAATCCCCTCCCCTGTCTTGGCGCCACCCCCCCCCCCCCCCCCTCTCCTCGTTTACTTACTACGTCCGTCACCTTCCCTTCCCCTATGTGTCACACTGGGGGGGTGGGGGGGTGGGGGGTTTCTGACAAGGGAGCAATAATCCCCCCGCCTCAGAACTCAGATGAAGAGAGAGGATGACCACTAACAACTGCATGCGTGGTTCATATTGTGTATAGAGGGACAGGGGGGCATGGAGCTGACAGTGGCGGAGAGGTGATGGTGATAGAGGGTGGGGGTATCCATGGTGATAGAGGGTGGAGGTATTCATTGTAATAGAGGCTGTAGTGATGGTGATAGAGGGGGGAGGTATTCATGGTAATAGAGGGTGGAGGTATTCATGGTAATAGAGGCTGGAGTGATGGTGATAGAGGGGGAGGTATCCATGGTGAAAGAGGGTGGAGATATCCATGGTGATAGAGGGTGGAGGTATTCATGGTGATAGAGGATGGAGGTATCCATGGTGATAGAGGGTGGAGGTATCCATGGTGATAGAGGGTGGAGGTATTCATGGTGGTAGAGGGTGGAGGTATCCATGGTGATCGAGGGTGGAGGTATCCATGGTGATAGAGGGTGGAGGTATTCATGGTGGTAGAGGGTGGAGGTATCCATGGTGATAGAGGGTGGAGGTATCCATGGTGATAGAGGGTGGAGGTATCCATGGTGATAGAGGGTGGAGGTATGCACACAATGCCACTTTTGCCATGTCCTGAATCTGAGTTGTCCTTTCCCTTCAGCTGATTAGAAAAGAGATGAGGGGAGCATCTGTATTCAGATTACATGATGCTGTAGGATGGTTAGGAGATAGAAATGCATGCACTCATTACTGTGAGTCTTATTAAGAGCATCTGCTAAATGACCAACATGTTAACATGCAGTAAGTGGATACAGAAGTGAGATGTATGGGTGGTATCCATGGCGATAGAGGGTGGAGGTATTCATGGTGATAGAGGTATGGGTGGTATCCATAGAAACCAACTAAACCTAGTCTGGCTGACTAACGCTACCATCTCGTCACTTCACAATACTGTGAAATCAGTCCTCCTCCATCCATTCTCATGAAAGGATATCGCTTAAAGCAAGATGGGGATGGCATGGCATTACTATCTAACCTCTGGACAGTAATACAGCCCTCATATGTGCTAGTCTTTCCTCTAGCAATACAGCGCTCTGCTTTTCTTCAATCAATCAATCAATCAATCAAATGTATTTTTTAAAGCCCTTTTTACATCAGCCGATGTCACAAAGTGCTATACAGAAACCCAGCCTAAAACCCTAAACAGCAAGCAATGCTGTTTGAGGTCTGCCATTATCTGTAGAGAGAAAATAGCAGACTGGCAGGTTCAGAGACAGTTAGACATGAGGAGAGTTATAATGTAGAAAGTGACTAAGGCATGATCCACTGACGACCTCCATCAGTCCTGCTGTGAATCATTGACGACCTCCATCAGTCCTGCTGTGAACCACTGACGACCTCCATCAGCCCTGCTGTGAACCACTGACGACCTCCATCAGTCCTGCTGTGAACCACTGACGACCTCCATCAGTCCTGCTGTGAACCACTGACGACCTCCATCAGTCCTGCTGTGAACCACTGACGACCTCCATCAGTCCTGCTGTGAACCACTGACGACCTCCATCAGTCCTGCTGTGAACCACTGACGACCTCCATCAGACCCTGCTGTGAACCACTGACGACCTCCATCAGTCCTGCTGTGAACCACTGACGACCTCCATCAGACCCTGCTGTGAACCACTGACGACCTCCATCAGACCCTGCTGTGAACCACTAACGACCTCCATCAGTCCTGCTGTGAACCACTGACGACCTCCATCAGTCCTGCTGTGAACCACTGACGACCTCCATCAGACCCTGCTGTGAACCACTGACGACCTCCATCAGTCCTGCTGTGAACCACTGACGACCTCCATCAGTCCTGCTGTGATCCACTGACGACCTCCATCAGTCCTGCTGTGAACCACTGACGACCTCCATCAGTCCTGCTGTGAACCACTGACGACCTCCATCAGCCCTGCTGTGAACCACTGACGACCTCCATCAGTCCTGCTGTGAACCACTGACGACCTCCATCAGTCCTGCTGTGAACCACTGACGACCTCCATCAGCCCTGCTGTGAACCACTGACGACCTCCATCAGCCCTGCTGTGAACCACTGACGACCTCCATCAGTCCTGCTGTGAACCACTGACGACCTCCATCAGTCCTGCTGTGAACCACTGACGACCTCCATCAGTCCTGCTGTGAACCACTGACGACCTCCATCAGACCCTGCTGTGAACCACTGACGACCTCCATCAGTCCTGCTGTGAACCACTGACGACCTCCATCAGTCCTGCTGTGAACCACTGACGACCTCCATCAGTCCTGCTGTGATCCACTGACGACCTCCATCAGTCCTGCTGTGAACCACTGACGACCTCCATCAGACCCTGCTGTGAACCACTGACGACCTCCATCAGCCCTGCTGTGAACCACTGACGACCTCCATCAGCCCTGCTGTGAACCACTGACGACCTCCATCAGACCCTGCTGTGAACCACTGACGACCTCCATCAGACCCTGCTGTGAACCACTGACGACCTCCATCAGTCCTGCTGTGAACCACTGACGACCTCCATCAGTCCTGCTGTGAACCACTGACGACCTCCATCAGTCCTGCTGTGAACCACTGACGACCTCCATCAGTCCTGCTGTGAACCACTGACGACCTCCATCAGTCCTGCTGTGATCCACTGACGACCTCCATCAGTCCTGCTGTGAACCACTGACGACCTCCATCAGACCCTGCTGTGAACCACTGACGACCTCCATCAGCCCTGCTGTGAACCACTGACGACCTCCATCAGCCCTGCTGTGAACCACTGACGACCTCCATCAGACCCTGCTGTGAACCACTGACGACCTCCATCAGACCCTGCTGTGAACCACTGACGACCTCCATCAGCCCTGCTGTGAACCACTGACGACCTCCATCAGTCCTGCTGTGAACCACTGACGACCTCCATCAGCCCTGCTGTGAACCACTGACGACCTCCATCAGCCCTGCTGTGAACCACTGACGACCTCCATCAGTCCTGCTGTGAACCACTGACGACCTCCATCAGTCCTGCTGTGAACCACTGACGACCTCCATCAGTCCTGCTGTGAACCACTGACGACCTCCATCAGACCCTGCTGTGAACCACTGACGACCTCCATCAGTCCTGCTGTGAACCACTGACGACCTCCATCAGTCCTGCTGTGAACCACTGACGACCTCCATCAGTCCTGCTGTGATCCACTGACGACCTCCATCAGTCCTGCTGTGAACCACTGACGACCTCCATCAGACCCTGCTGTGAACCACTGACGACCTCCATCAGCCCTGCTGTGAACCACTGACGACCTCCATCAGACCTGCTGTGAACCACTGACGACCTCCATCAGACCCTGCTGTGAACCACTGACGACCTCCATCAGACCCTGCTGTGAACCACTGACGACCTCCATCAGTCCTGCTGTGAACCACTGACGACCTCCATCAGTCCTGCTGTGAACCACTGACGACCTCCATCAGTCCTGCTGTGATCCACTGACGACCTCCATCAGACCCTGCTGTGAACCACTGACGACCTCCATCAGTCCTGCTGTGAACCACTGACGACCTCCATCAGTCCTGCTGTGAACCACTGACGACCTCCATCAGTCCTGCTGTGAACCACTGACGACCTCCATCAGTCCTGCTGTGAACCACTGACGACCTCCATCAGACCCTGCTGTGAACCACTGATGACCTCCATCAGTCCTGCTGTGAACCACTGACAACCTCCATCAGCCCTGCTGTGAACCACTGATGATCTCCATCAGTTTCTACCGTGATCCCTCTCTCTGAGCGCTCAGTGGCAGTGGATGATGGGTAATTGAAGCAGTCACAACACCGATCTGGAAGCAGCGTCATGCCCTGGGCCTGGCTGGATCTCTGCCCCTGGACTCCTAACAGCATGCTGTGACACTCTCCCCAACAGCCCCCACCTCTCCCTGGACCCACACCACACTGCAGCCTCGCTCCCCCTTGGCCAGCCTGCCCAAAGCGCCAGGCCACAGCAGCCCCCCCCCCCCCTCTCTCTCTCTCTGCTCTCTCTCTCTCTCTCTCTCTCTGTCTCTCTCTCTCTCTGTCTCTCTCTCTCGCTCTCTCTCTCTCTCTTTCTCTCTCTCTCTCTGTCTCTCTCTCTCTCTCTCTGTCTCTCTGTCTCTCTCTCTCTCTCTCTCTCTCTCTCTCTCTCTCTCTCTGTCTCTCTCTCTCTCTCTTTCTCTCTCTCTCTCTCTCTCTCTCTCTCTCTCTCTCTCTCTCTCTCTCTCTCTCTCTGTCTCTCTCTCTCTCTCTCTCTCTCTCTCTCTCTCTCTCTCTCTCTCTCTCTCTCTATATATATATATATATATATATATATATATATATATATATATATATATACAGTGCCATTGCGAAAGTATTCGGCCCCCTTGAACTTTGCAACCTTTTGCCACATTTCAGGCTTCAAACATAAAGATATAAAACTGTATTTTTTTGTGAAGAATCAACAACAAGTGGGACACAATCATGAAGTGGAACGACATTTATTGGATATTTCTAACTTTTTTAACAATTCAAAAACTGAAACATTGGGCGTGCAAAATTATTCAGCCCCTTTACTTTCAGTGCAGCAAACTCTCTCCAGAAGTTCAGTGAGGATCTCTGAATGATCCAATGTTGACCTAAATGACTAATGATGATAAATACAATCCACCTGTGTGTAATCAAGTCTCCGTATAAATGCACCTGCACTGTGATAGTCTCAGAGGTCCGTTAAAAGCGCAGAGAGCATCATGAAGAACAAGGAACACACCAGGCAGGTCCGAGATACTGCTGTGAAGAAGTTTAAAGCCGGATTTGGATACAAAAATATTTCCCAAGCTTTAAACATCCCAAGGAGCACTGTGCAAGCGATAATATTGAAATGGAAGGAGTATCAGACCACTGCAAATCTACCAAGACCTGGCCGTCCCTCTAAACTTTCAGCTCATACAAGGAGAAGACTGATCAGAGATGCAGCCAAGAGGCCCATGATCACTCTGGATGAACTGCAGAGATCTACAGCTGAGGTGGGAGACTCTGTCCATAGGACAACAATCAGTCGTATATTGCACAAATCTGGCCTTTATGGAAGAGTGGCAAGAAGAAAGCCATTTCTTAAAGATATCCATAAAAAGTGTCACAAGCCACCTGGGAGACACACCAAACATGTGGAAGAAGGTGCTCTGGTCAGATGAAACCAAAATTGAACTTTTTGGCAACAATGCAAAACGTTATGTTTGGCGTAAAAGCAACACAGCCCATCACCCTGAACACACCATCCCCACTGTCAAACATGGTGGTGGCAGCATCATGGTTTGGGCCTGCTTTTCTTCAACAGGGACAGGGAAGATGGTTAAAATTGATGGGAAGATGGATGGAGCCAAATACAGGACCATTCTGGAAGAAAACCTGATGGAGTCTGCAAAAGACCTGAGACTGGGACGGAGATTTGTCTTCCAACAAGACAATGATCCAAAACATAAAGCAAAATCTACAATGGAATGGTTAAAAAATAAACATATCCAGGTGTTAGAATGGCCAAGTCAAAGTCCAGACCTGAATCCAATCGAGAATCTGTGGAAAGAACTGAAAACTGCTGTTCACAAATGCTCTCCATCCAACCTCACTGAGCTCGAGCTGTTTTGCAAGGAGGAATGGGAAAAAATTTCAGTCTCTCGATGTGCAAAACTGATAGAGACATACCCCAAGCGACTTACAGCTGTAATCGCAGCAAAAGGTGGCGCTACAAAGTATTAACTTAAGGGGGCTGAATAATTTTGCACGCCCAATTTTTCAGTTTTTGATTTGTTAAAAAAGTTTGAAATATCCAATAAATGTCGTTCCACTTCATGATTGTGTCCCACTTGTTGTTGATTCTTCACAAAAAAAATACAGTTTTATATCTTTATGTTTGAAGCCTGAAATGTGGCAAAAGGTCGCAAAGTTCAAGGGGGCCGAATACTTTCGCAAGGCACTGTATATAGCCTGACTCTCTCCTTATTTTCCATCATGTCTGTCAGACCCCAGGGTATATAGTCTTGGCCTGGGGCCTTTCCTCGCCCCCCCCCCCCCCCCCCCTCTCCTGACAGTCCTCCAGTTTAAACAGAAAGAGAGAGGAAAGAGGAGAGAGAGGGGGACTTGTGTGAGTTCTGGATAATATCATGGTGGTCTGTAATGAAGCCAGTCTGCTGTTTAAAGTGTTTGTAGTAATGCAGTTTTAGAGTCTGGTGGGTTTCGGCTCTGCTCCTCGTGACCTGTTCCTCCACGCCCCCCAATCTGTACACCCCTACCGTGGTTAACTGCACATTACCGCTGACACACACAAGGCGATTACCGGCAGCTGCAGGAGTTTTGGAGAGGCCAAATTGGCCAATTTTCTCTTCGGCCATTTAAACAACAAACAGAGAAGTGTGGGAAGGACAACAAAGGGAATATGGGTAATGAGGGTTATTGTTTAGCAAGCCAGGCATTTCTGTTCACTAGTTTGAAGGTTCTTTAAGGTTAAGAGGAAGAGACGAGATCTCAGTTAAATTCATGTTCAGCCCTTCCTTCTCACTCATCTACAACTGGGCAATTTTAACTGGTTTCATTTTTTATTTCAACAGGAAAGTCAGTTAAGAACAAATTCTTATTTACAATGACGGCCTAGGAACAGTGGGTTAACTGCCTTGTTCAGGGGCAGAATGACAGATTTTTACCTTGTCAGTTCGGGGATTCAATCTAACCACTAGGCTACCTGCTGGTTACTGGCCCCAGCGCTCTAAACACTAGGCTACCTGCTGGTTACTGACCCAACACTCTAACCACTAGGCTACCTGCTGGTTACTGGCCCCAGCGCTCTAACCACTAGGTTACCTGCTGGTTACTGGCCCCAGCACTCTAACCACTAGGCTACCTGCTGGTTACTGGCCCCAGCGCTCTAACCACTAGGCTACCTGCTGGTTACTGGCCCCAGCGCTCTAACCACTAGGTTACCTGATGGTTACTGGCCCCAGCGCTCTAACCACTAGGTAACCTGCTGGTTACTGGCCCAACGCTCTAACCACTAGATTACTGGCCCAACGCTCTAACCCCTAGATTACTGGCCCCAGCGCTCTAACCACTAGGTTACCTGCTGGTTACTTGCCCCAGCGCTCTAACCACTAGGCTACCTGCTGGTTACTGGCCCCAGCGCTCTAACCACTAGGCTACCTGCTGGTTACTGGCCCCAGCGCTCTAACCACTAGGTTACCTGCTGGTTACTGGCCCCAGCGCTCTAACCACTAGGCTACCTGCTGGTTACTGGCCCCAGAGCTCTAACCACTAGGTTACCTGCTGGTTACTGGCCCCAGCGCTCTAACCACTAGGTAACCTGCTGGTTACTGGCCCAACGCTCTAACCACTAGATTACTGGCCCAACGCTCTAACCACTAGATTACTGGCCCAACGCTCTAACCACTAGATTACTGGCCCCAGCGCTCTAACCACTAGGCTACCTGCTGGTTACTGGCCCCAGCGCTCTAACCACTAGGCTACCTGCCGCCCTTTTTAAAACATTCCGGAATCAATCCAGGAGTTTAGAATGACACCCTATACATCTACACTTAGAATCACTTCCCCTTGTCAACACACAGAGATAGCAGCCAACATAGAGAGAGATCCATGGCTAATGATTCTTTTAGAGAGCAGATTGTGTCAAGTGTACAGAATAAACCCGAGGTCACTGTACAGATTAACCAGCTGGCAACCAGTCAACTCCACCACAGATGCACTGACTGAAAAAACTAATATTGACAAGCTATTGATCCAAGGAATATTGTTCCATTGTTCCACACATACAAACACACACACACACACACGCACGCACGCACGCACGCACGCACGCACGCACGCACACACACACACACACACACACACACACACACACACACACACACACACACACACAAATAAGCAAACACACACACACACACACACACACACACACACACACACACACACACACAGCCAGGCAGACTCACCACCTCTTTACCAGCCTCTCTCTACACTCTCAGATCTGCACTTCACAATACACAGTGACAGAGCAGAGCGCGGTCATCAACAAACCACCCTGCCATGAACCTTACAGTGAACCTGTATTGACAGGGGGAAGACAGAGGGAAGAGAAGGGGGCAAAACACATACAGTACACTGACGTACTCAGGGCTGCAGGCCCAGACGGCATCCCCAGCCACGCCCTCAGAGCATGCGCAGACCAGCTGGCCGGTGTGTTTACGGACATATTCAATCAATCCCTATACCAGTCTGCTGTTCCCACATGCTTCAAGAGGGACACCATTGTTCCTGTTCCCAAGAAAGCTAAGGTAACTGAGCTAAACGACTACCGCCCCGTAGCACTCACATCCGTCATCATGAAGTGCTTTGAGAGACTAGTCAAGGACCATATCACCTCCACCCTACCTGACACCCTAGACCCACTCCAATTTGCTTACCGCCCAAATAGGTCCACAGACGATGCAATCTCAACCACACTGCACACTGCCCTAACCCATCTGGACAAGAGGAATACCTATGTGAGAATGCTGTTCATCGACTACAGCTCGGCATTCAACACCATAGTACCCTCCAAGCTCGTCATCAAGCTCGAGACCCTGGGTCTCGACCCCGCCCTGTGCAACTGGGTACTGGACTTCCTGACGGGCCGCCCCCAGGTGGTGAGGGTAGGCAACAACATCTC
Source organism: Oncorhynchus clarkii lewisi (assembly GCF_045791955.1). Taxonomy (NCBI): domain Eukaryota; kingdom Metazoa; phylum Chordata; class Actinopteri; order Salmoniformes; family Salmonidae; genus Oncorhynchus; species Oncorhynchus clarkii. Next base: position 68,609,505 of record NC_092162.1, read on the forward strand.
CTCCCCGCTGATCCTCAACACTGGGGCCCCACAAGGGTGCGTTCTGAGCCCTCTCCTGTACTCCCTGTTCACCCACGACTGCGTGGCCACGCACGCCTCCAACTCAATCATCAAGTTTGCGGACGACACAACAGTGGTAGGCTTGATTACCAACAACGACGAGACGGCCTACAGGGAGGAGGTGAGGGCCCTCGGAGTGTGGTGTCAGGAAAATAACCTCACACTCAACGTCAACAAAACTAAGGAGATGATTGTGGACTTCAGGAAACAGCAGAGGGAACACCCCCCTATCCACATTGATGGAACAGTAGTGGAGAGGGTAGCAAGTTTTAAGTTCCTCGGCATACACATCACAGACAAACTGAATTGGTCCACTCACACAGACAGCATCGTGAAGAAGGCGCAGCAGCGCCTCTTCAACCTCAGGAGGCTGAAGAAATTCGGCTTGTCACCAAAAGCACTCACAAACTTCTACAGATGCACAATCGAGAGCATCCTGGCGGGCTGTATCACCGCCTGGTATGGCAACTGCACCGCCCTCAACCGTAAGGCTCTCCAGAGGGTAGTGAGGTCTGCACAACGCATCACCGGGGGCAAACTACCTGCCCTCCAGGACACCTACACCACCCGATGTCACAGGAAGGCCATAAAGATCATCAAGGACATCAACCACCCGAGCCACTGCCTGTTCACCCCGCTATCATCCAGAAGGCGAGGTCAGTACAGGTGCATCAAAGCTGGGACCGAGAGACTGAAAAACAGCTTCTATCTCAAGGCCATCACACTGTTAAACAGCCACCACTAACACTGAGTGGCTGCTGCCAACACACTGACACTGACTCAACTCCAGCCACTTTAATAATGGGAATTGATGGGAAATGATGTAAATATATCACTAGCCACTTTAAACAATGCTACCTTATATAATGTTACTTACCCTACATTATTCATCTCATATGCATACGTATATACTGTACTCTATATCATCGACTGTATCCTTATGTAATACATGTATCACTAGCCACTTTTAACTATGCCACTTTGTTTACATACTCATCTCATTTGTACATACTGTACTCGATACCATCTACTGTATCTTGCCTATGCTGCTCTGTACCATCACTCATTCATATATCCTTATGTACATATTCTTTATCCCCTTACACTGTGTACAAGACAGTAGTTTTGGAATTGTTAGTTAGATTACTTGTTATTACTGCATTGTCAGAACTAGAAGCACAAGCATTTCGCTACACTCGCATTAACATCTGCTAACCATGTGTATGTGACAAATAACATTTGATTTGATTTGATTTGATTTGAGGTACTTTACCATGAGTACACTCTGATATTAACATCTCTATTTTTGCATTATATATATATATATATATGTAGTAGCCTATCAGAGAAGTACATATAGCAGTAGTAGCCTATCAGAGAAGTACATATAGCAGTAGTAGCCTATCAGAGAAGTACATATAGCAGTAGTAGCCTATCAGAGAAGTACATATAACAGTAGTAGCCTATCAGAGAAGTACATATAGCAGTAGTAGCCTATCAGAGAAGTACATATAGCAGTAGTAGCCTATCAGAGAAGTACATATAGCAGTAGTAGCCTATCAGAGAAGTACATATAGCAGTAGTAGCCTATCAGAGAAGTAGGCTATAATATAAATAAATGCATGTCTGTGTGGGGAACATGGTGCCAGCGTATCGTTCTCTTTCTCTCCGTGTCTCTGGTGTTAGGACTAAGCTTATCTTCCTTTACATGTGTATTATGTATTGATATCATACAGTAGACTCCTGAGTCTAGAGGCCTATACATGCAATGCCCTGATGCATTTTGAGCTCAAATCTCAGAAAAACTGAACCGTGAGGTGGACAATTATTGTTTTAGTAAAGTAAAAAAAAAAAAAAAAAAAAAACAATTGGCTATAACGTTTTGAATATGCAACACATCAAAACACAAAAAGAATATATTTTTTGGTAATTTGTTAAGGCAGTTTTTAAAGACTCGTAACTGTGAATCATTTGGACAATATTGACGGCGCTGAAAAAGGAGAAAAAAAAGGAAGCCACTAGAGAAGCAACACGTTTTCTTTGTACGTTCCCTGCCTGGGTATTGAATAAAAAACTCATCAAAGCCTAAATGCATCTGCAGGCGAGAAAATGAATTCCATCTGTGATCCACTATTAATGGGGGTGTTAATGGAGATTGCTGGAGGAACAACGGCAGAACGCTGACAGCTTTACATTTACTGACAGTCAAACTGTGACAAGATTTAAAAACAACATGAATGATGATGATACACACACGGATGGGAAATCACATGCAAATACACACGCACATAAACACATGTACACATACAAAACAACAAATATATACAGGTAGCCTAGTGGTTAGAGCCGTTGGGCCAGTAACCGAAAGGTTAGGTAAAAATCTGGCGTTCTGCCCCTGAGCAAGGCAGTTAACCCACTCTTCCCCGGGTGCCGAAGACGTGAATGTCGATTAAGGCAGCCCCCCCGCAACTCTCTAATCACCACACAAATGTATTTAATCACCACACACAAATGTACATATTTACATAATCACAGATGAACAACACATACAATGTATGCATAATAATAATATTGTATATTATTTATAAAATCAAATTTGTGCACATAAATCAAATCACATTTTATTGGTCGCATACACATGGTTAGCAGATGTTATTGCGAGTGTAGCGAAATGCTTGTGCATCTAGTTACGACAACGCAGTAATTTCCAACAAGTAATATCTAACAATTCCACAACAAATAGCTAATACACATGAATCTATGCAAAGGAATGGAATGATAATATATAAATATATGGATGAGTAATGTCAGAGCTGCATAGACTAAGATACAGTAGATAGTATAGAATACAGTATATACATATGAGATGAGTTATGTCAGAGTGCATAGGCTAAGATGCAGTAGATAGTATAGAATACAGTATATACATATGAGATGAGTTATGTCAGAGTGCATAGGCTAAGATGCAGTAGATAGTATAGAATACAGTATATACATATGAGATGAGTAATGGAAGATATGTAGACATTATTAAAGTGGCATTGTTTAATGTGACTAGTGATCCATTTATTAAAGTGGCCAAAGATTTCAAGTCTGTATGTTGGCAGCAGCCTCTCTGTGTTAGTGATTGCTGTTTAACAGTCTGATGGCCTTGAGATAGAAGCTGTTTTTCAGTCTCTCGGTCCCAGCTTTGATGCACCTGTACTGACCTCGTCTTCTGGGTGGTATAGCGGGGTGAACAGGCAGTGGCTCGGATGGTTGTTGTACTTGATGATCTATTTTGCCTTCCTGTGACATCGGGTGCTGCAGGTGTCCTGGAGGGCAGGTAGTTTGCCCCCGGTGATGCGTTGTGCAGATCGCACCATCCTCTGGAGATGCCCTGCAGTTGTGGGCGGTGCAATTGCCGTACCAGCCGGTGATACAGCCCGACAGGATGCTCTTAATTATGCATCTGTAAAAGATTGTGAGGGTTTTAGGTGACAAGCCAAATTTCTTCAGCCTTCTAAGGTTGAAGAGGCGCTGTTGCTCCTTCTTCACCACACTGTCTGTGTGGGTGGACCAATTCAGTTTGCCAGTGATGTGCACGCCGAAGAAACTTAAAGCTTTCCACCTTCTCCACTGCTGTCCCGTCGATGTGGATAGGGGGGTGCTCCCTCTGCTGTTTCCTGAAGTCCACGATCATCTCCTTTTGTTTTGTTGACATTGAGTTAGAGGTTATTTTCCTGACACAACACTAGAGCTGCATATACAGCATGTGTGTGTGTGTGTGCCCATGTACTCTCTCTCACACACACACGCACACACGTGCACACACTCACACACGTACACACACCCAGGCAAAAAACAACCCACATCCTGCGATAATGACCACTCAGCCCAGACCGAGAGAGAGAGAGAGAGAGAGAGAGAGAGAGAGAGAGAGAGAAACAAAGAACCCTCTGAGGAAACAGCAGCAGTAGGCCTGACTAGAGTACCTCTGTCTCACTTTGTGAGTGTGTGTGTGTGTGTGTGTGTGTGTGTGTGTGTGTGTGTGTGTGTGTGTGTGTGTGTGTGTGTGTGTGTGTGCGTGCGTGCGTGCGTGCGCGCACACATGTGTTTGTCACTGTGTCTCTCTCTCTCTCTCTGTGATATCATACAACCAACTAGTAAGATGATTTCCTCATTAATGTCAAGATGACAACAGCTCAGGCTTCAGCCCACATATGACTCACTCCATCCAAAAGACAGGGAAAGTACAAGGTAGCCTACATTTTGTTTTCAGAGTTAGTGCTGCACAGCGGATGTCACACTCCCCATCATCAGATAATAGTCAGGAAGTGTCTCTACTGCAGCTCCTGGTCCAATCAGCCCAGAGAGGAGCAGGAAGTGTCTCTACTGCAGCTCCTGGTCCAATCAGCCCAGAGAGGAGCAGGAAGTGTCTCTACTGCAGCTCCTGGTCCAATCAGCCCAGAGAGGAGCAGGAAGTGTCTCTACTGCAGCTCCTGGTCCAATCAGCCCAGAGAGGAGCAGGAAGTGTCTCTACTGCAGCTCCTGGTCCAATCAGCCCAGAGAGGAGCAGATGCACTGAGTTAAAACATGGCCCTGGAATATCACACCCTCTCCCCTGCTAAGAGTGTGGCACAAACACTATAAATCTACAGCCAGATGGGAAAATGAGGCATTTGTTGTAAACATGACATGAACTATAGCACATATACAAACAAATATGTCCTCCAATGTAGGGAGTTTGTTGATCTCTGTTGTGACATGCTCCTTTCCTCCCTCTCTCTCTCTCTCTCTCTCTC
>NC_092162.1:68616848-68624348 GCF_045791955.1 Oncorhynchus clarkii lewisi
GATGACTAGCGACAGTGTTTAGTGAGGACTGGTGACAGTGTGTAGTGAGGACTGGTGACAGTGTGTAGTGGTGATTTGTAGTGATGACTAGTCACAGTGTGTAGTGAGGACTGGTGACAGTGTGTAGTGGTGATTTGTAGTGATGACTAGTCACAGTGTGTAGTGAGGACTGGTGACAGTGTGTAGTGAGGACTGGTGACAGTGTGTAGTGGTGATTTGTAGTGATGACTAGTCACAGTGTGTAGTGACAGTGTGTAGTGATGACTAGTGACAGTGTGTAGTGGTGATTTGTGAAGGTGCGTAGTTATGACTAGTGACTGTGTGTAGTGATGGTGTGTAGTGATGACTAGTGACAGTGTGTAGTGATGACTTGTGACAGTGTGTAGTGGTGATTTGTGAAGGTGCGTAGTTATGACTAGTGACGGTGTTTAGTGACAGTCTGTAGTCTCTCTAAAGGGGTGGGGGGGTGGGAGTAAAGTACTCTGAGAGAACAAGAGAAAGGAATGCAGGAGGGATTTCAGCGCAGGACCACCCTTCTACCTGTAGTTTGTGGGGAACCAGCTAGATACCACAGAACCAAAGGACACCCCTTGAGGAGAGTAGATGGTTTCCACAGCCATTGAACTTCCTGCTGCCTAAAAAGGGGAGTGACGTGTATATCGATCCCATACTACCATGGAGCCTCTAGTCCACCCTGGAGAAAACAGACGGAGGTCCCACCGTAGTATGAGGTGACTGGTCCCATACTACCATCCCAGCAAACAGGGGACGTCTTGAGGACACTGTGAACGTTGTGTGATGGTCCCGAGGGAACGTCCTCTGGGGACCTTAGTCTAGTTCCCTGTATGTTCCAGGATGTCACTGGGAACCATGTCAGAACCTTTTTAGTGTAGTGATGACCGGTGACGGTGTGTAGTGATGACTAATGACGGTGTGTAGTGATGACTAATGACGGTGTGTAGTGATGACTAGTGACAGTGTGTAGTGATGACTAGTGACAGTGTTTAGTGGTGACTAGTGACAGTGTGTAGTGATGACTAGTGACAGTGTGTAGTGATGACTAGTGACAGTGTTTAGTGAGGACTGGTGACAGTGTGTAGTGATGACTAGTGACAGTGTGTAGTGATGACTAGTGACAGTGTTTAGTGATGACTAGTGACAGTGTGTAGTGATGACTAGTCACAGTGTGTAGTGACAGTGTGTAGTGATGACTAGTGACAGTGTGTAGTGGTGATTTGTGAAGGTGCGTAGTTATGACTAGTGACTGTGTGTAGTGATGACTAGTGACAGTGTTTTGTGAGGACTGGTGACAGTGTGTAGTGATGACTAGTGACAGTGTGTAGTGATGACTAGTGACAGTGTTTAGTGATGACTAGTGACAGTGTGTAGTGATGACTAGCGACAGTGTGTAGTGATGACTAGTGACAGTGTTTAGTGAGGACTGGTGACATTGTGTAGTGATGACTAGTGACAGTGTGTAGTGATGACTAGTGACAGTGTTTAGTGATGACTAGTGACAGTGTTTAGTGAGGACTGGTGACAGTGTGTAGTGAGTACTGGTGACAGTGTGTAGTGGTGATTTGTAGTGATGACTAGTCACAGTGTGTAGTGACAGTGTGTAGTGATGACTAGTGACAGTGTGTAGTGGTGATTTGTGAAGGTGCGTAGTTATGACTAGTGACTGTGTGTAGTGATGGTGTGTAGTGATGACTAGTGACAGTGTGTAGTGATGACTTGTGACAGTGTGTAGTGGTGATTTGTGAAGGTGCGTAGTTATGACTAGTGACGGTGTTTAGTGACAGTGTGTAGTCTCTCTAAAGGGGGGGGGGGTGGGGGGGGGAAGTAAAGTACTCTGAGAGAACAAGAGAAAGGAATGCAGGAGGGATTTAAGCGCAGGACCACCCTTCTACCTGTAGTTTGTGGGGAACCAGCTAGATACCACAGAACCAAAGGACACCCCTTGAGGAGAGTAGATGGTTTCCACAGCCATTGAACTTCCTGCTGCCTAAAAAGGGGAGTGACGTGTATATCGATCCCATACTACCATGGAGCCTCTAGTCCACCCTGGAGAGAACAGATGGAGGTCCCACCGTAGTATGAGGTGACTGGTCCCATACTACCATCCCAGCAAACAGGGGACGTCTTGAGGACACTGTGAACGTTGTGTGATGGTCCCGAGGGAACGTCCTCTGGGGACCTTAGTCTAGTTCCCTGTATGTTCCAGGATGTCACTGGGAACCATGTCAGAACCTTTTTAGTGTAGTGATGACCGGTGACGGTGTGTAGTGATGACTAATGACGGTGTGTAGTGATGACTAATGACGGTGTGTAGTGATGACTAGTGACAGTGTGTAGTGATGACTAGTGACAGTGTTTAGTGGTGACTAGTGACAGTGTGTAGTGATGACTAGTGACAGTGTGTAGTGATGACTAGTGACAGTGTTTAGTGAGGACTGGTGACAGTGTGTAGTGATGACTAGTGACAGTGTGTAGTGATGACTAGTGACAGTGTTTAGTGATGACTAGTGACAGTGTGTAGTGATGACTAGTCACAGTGTGTAGTGACAGTGTGTAGTGATGACTAGTGACAGTGTGTAGTGGTGATTTGTGAAGGTGCGTAGTTATGACTAGTGACTGTGTGTAGTGATGACTAGTGACAGTGTTTTGTGAGGACTGGTGACAGTGTGTAGTGATGACTAGTGACAGTGTGTAGTGATGACTAGTGACAGTGTTTAGTGATGACTAGTGACAGTGTGTAGTGATGACTAGCGACAGTGTGTAGTGATGACTAGTGACAGTGTTTAGTGAGGACTGGTGACATTGTGTAGTGATGACTAGTGACAGTGTGTAGTGATGACTAGTGACAGTGTTTAGTGATGACTAGTGACAGTGTTTAGTGAGGACTGGTGACAGTGTGTAGTGAGTACTGGTGACAGTGTGTAGTGGTGATTTGTAGTGATGACTAGTCACAGTGTGTAGTGACAGTGTGTAGTGATGACTAGTGACAGTGTGTAGTGGTGATTTGTGAAGGTGCGTAGTTATGACTAGTGACTGTGTGTAGTGATGGTGTGTAGTGATGACTAGTGACAGTGTGTAGTGATGACTTGTGACAGTGTGTAGTGGTGATTTGTGAAGGTGCGTAGTTATGACTAGTGACGGTGTTTAGTGACAGTGTGTAGTCTCTCTAAAGGGGGGGGGGGGTGGGGGGGGGAAGTAAAGTACTCTGAGAGAACAAGAGAAAGGAATGCAGGAGGGATTTAAGCGCAGGACCACCCTTCTACCTGTAGTTTGTGGGGAACCAGCTAGATACCACAGAACCAAAGGACACCCCTTGAGGAGAGTAGATGGTTTCCACAGCCATTGAACTTCCTGCTGCCTAAAAAGGGGAGTGACGTGTATATCGATCCCATACTACCATGGAGCCTCTAGTCCACCCTGGAGAGAACAGATGGAGGTCCCACCGTAGTATGAGGTGACTGGTCCCATACTACCATCCCAGCAAACAGGGGACGTCTTGAGGACACTGTGAACGTTGTGTGATGGTCCCGAGGGAACGTCCTCTGGGGACCTTAGTCTAGTTCCCTGTATGTTCCAGGATGTCACTGGGAACCATGTCAGAACCTTTTTAGTGTAGTGATGACCGGTGACGGTGTGTAGTGATGACTAATGACGGTGTGTAGTGATGACTAATGACGGTGTGTAGTGATGACTAGTGACAGTGTGTAGTGATGACTAGTGACAGTGTTTAGTGATGACTAGTGACAGTGTGTAGTGATGACTAGTGACAGTGTGTAGTGATGACTAGTGACAGTGTTTAGTGAGGACTGGTGACAGTGTGTAGTGATGACTAGTGACAGTGTGTAGTGATGACTAGTGACAGTGTTTAGTGATGACTAGTGACAGTGTGTAGTGATGACTAGTCACAGTGTGTAGTGACAGTGTGTAGTGATGACTAGTGACAGTGTGTAGTGGTGATTTGTGAAGGTGCGTAGTTATGACTAGTGACTGTGTGTAGTGATGACTAGTGACAGTGTTTAGTGAGGACTGGTGACAGTGTGTAGTGATGACTAGTGACAGTGTGTAGTGATGACTAGTGACAGTGTTTAGTGATGACTAGTGACAGTGTGTAGTGATGACTAGCGACAGTGTGTAGTGATGACTAGTGACAGTGTTTAGTGAGGACTGGTGACAGTGTGTAGTGATGACTAGTGACAGTGTGTAGTGATGACTAGTGACAGTGTTTAGTGATGACTAGTGACAGTGTTTAGTGAGGACTGGTGACAGTGTGTAGTGAGGACTGGTGAGAGTGTGTAGTGGTGATTTGTAGTGATGACTAGTCACAGTGTGTAGTGACAGTGTGTAGTGATGACTAGTGACAGTGTGTAGTGGTGATTTGTGAAGGTGCGTAGTTATGACTAGTGACTGTGTGTAGTGATGGTGTGTAGTGATGACTAGTGACAGTGTGTAGTGATGACTTGTGACAGTGTGTAGTGGTGATTTGTGAAGGTGCGTAGTTATGACTAGTGACGGTGTTTAGTGACAGTGTGTAGTCTCTCTAAAGGGGGGGGGGGGGGGAAGTAAAGTACTCTGAGAGAACAAGAGAAAGGAATGCAGGAGGGATTTAAGCGCAGGACCACCCTTCTACCTGTAGTTTGTGGGGAACCAGCTAGATACCACAGAACCAAAGGACACCCCTTGAGGAGAGTAGATGGTTTCCACAGCCATTGAACTTCCTGCTGCCTAAAAAGGGGAGTGACGTGTATATCGATCCCATACTACCATGGAGCCTCTAGTCCACCCTGGAGAGAACAGATGGAGGTCCCACCGTAGTATGAGGTGACTGGTCCCATACTACCATCCCAGCAAACAGGGGACGTCTTGAGGACACTGTGAACGTTGTGTGATGGTCCCGAGGGAACGTCCTCTGGGGACCTTAGTCTAGTTCCCTGTATGTTCCAGGATGTCACTGGGAACCATGTCAGAACCTTTTTAGTGTAGTGATGACCGGTGACGGTGTGTAGTGATGACTAATGACGGTGTGTAGTGATGACTAATGACGGTGTGTAGTGATGACTAGTGACAGTGTGTAGTGATGACTAGCGACAGTGTGTAGTGATGACTAGTGACAGTGTTTAGTGGTGACTAGTGACAGTGTGTAGTGATGACTAGTGACAGTGTGTAGTGATGACTAGTGACAGTGTTTAGTGAGGACTGGTGACAGTGTGTAGTGATGACTAGTGACAGTGTGTAGTGATGACTAGTGACAGTGTTTAGTGATGACTAGTGACAGTGTGTAGTGATGACTAGTCACAGTGTGTAGTGACAGTGTGTAGTGATGACTAGTGACAGTGTGTAGTGATGACTAGTCACAGTGTGTAGTGACAGTGTGTAGTGATGGCTAGTGACAGTGTGTAGTGGTGATTTGTGAAGGTGCGTAGTTATGACTAGTGACTGTGTGTAGTGATGACTAGTGACAGTGTTTAGTGAGGACTGGTGACAGTGTGTAGTGATGACTAGTGACAGTGTGTAGTGATGACTAGTGACAGTGTTTAGTGATGACTAGTGACAGTGTGTAGTGATGACTAGCGACAGTGTGTAGTGATGACTAGTGACAGTGTTTAGTGAGGACTGGTGACAGTGTGTAGTGATGACTAGTGACAGTGTGTAGTGATGACTAGTGACAGTGTTTAGTGATGACTAGTGACAGTGTTTAGTGAGGACTGGTGACAGTGTGTAGTGAGGACTGGTGACAGTGTGTAGTGGTGATTTGTAGTGATGACTAGTCACAGTGTGTAGTGACAGTGTGTAGTGATGACTAGTGACAGTGTGTAGTGGTGATTTGTGAAGGTGCGTAGTTATGACTAGTGACTGTGTGTAGTGACAGTGTGTAGTGATGACTAGTGACAGTGTGTAGTGATGACTTGTGACAGTGTGTAGTGGTGATTTGTGAAGGTGCGTAGTTATGACTAGTGACGGTGTTTAGTGACAGTGTGTAGTCTCTCTCAACCTGCCTTGGAGGTCTCTCCCCTTTGTCCCTTGTCTCCCCACCCGGCCCTATTATCTCAGCCAGCTGGTCTGAAGGCTGCCGGCTGGCCAGAAAGGAAGCGGAGAGCTGAGGGTAATTTATTTACTGCGCACAATTGTGTGTTTGAACAGACTCCAGTCCAAAGCTGCACCCATGCAGTGTGTTGGAGAGGGGGGAGGGGGGAGGGGGGAGGGGGGAAGGGGGAGGGGGGAGGGGGGAGGGGGAGGGAGAAGTACAGTCATCATGTGCTACAGAGCTGCTATCTTAATTTGATCACTCTGTTGTTGCAGAGAATTTTCCTGCCCAGCAGGAAATGCAAATTGTAGTGTATTCAAAGGTTTAAAAAGGTTCTGCATTTTAGAACCTTTTATACTTTAACATTTCAGACTTCATTTGCCCTAACAAAAAAAATGTAGCAACCCCTGTGAATATCCATTCATTAGAATCCACATAATATTTCACATTCCCTGTTGCTGCAGGATTCTTTTCCTGCTGTGAAAAGCAGGGTCAAATTAAGATAGGCCATCTGTACTGGGGCAAGTGCTATTAGTGAAAAAAAACGAAATGAATGAGAGAAAGAGCAAATGAGGAAATAAGTCACTTATCCAGTTACTTCTGTTTCTGAAACTCAACAGATAGATCACACTTAGTACCAGGTTCAGTATACTAGATTTCTACAGTATCTTTGTTTACAACCACTGCCCCCCCCCCCCCCCGCTCACCCCCACCCCACACACACATTTCTTCCACTCCAAACTGCTTGCATTGTCATCTACCCATGAAAAGACTCTACCTTGCATTTATATATTTACCTGAAACCATTACTTGATTATATTCCATTATGAATGTTTTGAATGTTACGCTACTGCTTTAATAAAACCGCAGTGAGGTAACAGTTTAATTAAGGCCATTCTTCAAGCACCTGCATAATGTTTGGCCCTGGCTCAGTGACGACCTTTATCGGAACACAATCAGTGGTATTTTTCCAGGTATTATGCTCCTCCACACCTTGCTAACCACTTGATACCTCTTAAACCCCTGGATGTCTGCAGCGGAGCCATAAGGTTCCGGAAGCCACGGCGATGAATGCCCTTCCGGATCACGGCCCTGTCGGCTGTGTGACGGCCCTTCCGGATCACGGCCCTGTCGGCTGTGTGACGACCCTTCCAGTGACGGCTCTGTCGGCTCTGTGACGGCCCTTCCAGATCACGGCCCTGTCGGCTCTGTGACGGCCCTTCCAGATCACGGCCCTGTCGGCTGTGTGACGGCCCTTCCAGTGACGGCTCTGTCGGCTGTGTGACGGCTCTTCCAGTGACGGCTCTGTCGGCTGTGTGACGGCCCTTCCAGTGACGGCTCTGTCGGCTGTGTGACGGCCCTTCCGGATCACGGCCCTGTCGGGGTCACTGCCTGGACACAAGTCAATCACACCATCTGACCCCCTAACCTCTGACCTCTGAGGGTGTTTGAAGGATCAA